>NW_005871090.1:93944-271755 GCF_000147115.1 Myotis lucifugus | reverse complement strand
GGTTCCCCCCAAACCCCTTTCTTAAGAATTAAAGCCCCTCCGTAGGGGTAGGAAGAAAAAAAAGGGCGCTACCTTCGGCCCCCTTTTTTAAACCCCTTTTTTATTTTTTGTAAACCCCTTAAAAACAATTTTTTCCAAAAACACACTAGGAACAACGGGTTTCTCTTTCGTATCTCTCTCTCTCTCTCTCTCTCTCTCTCTCTCTCTCTCTCTCTCTCTCTCTCCTCCCTCCCTCCCTCGAGGCTTAAATTGAGCTACAGAGAGATGAAGTGGTTCCAAAAAGTCTCCCCCTCAAGTGCACCCTCAGAGGATACTCCCCCCCCTCCTCCCCCCCCCCCCCCACACACACACATTTTGGTCCCTGGGATGCTCGGGCGCTGCTCTAGCCAGTTCCCGGGTCCCCCCTGCCCTACAGCTGCCCCCAGGTGACTCCGAATCGCCCTGACATGCAGACCCAAATAGTGTTGGGTCTAGCGTCACCCGCTTTGTGTGGACCCACCCAACGTGTGGCTGCCGGATTCCCGGGAGGGATCCCTGCTCCCCTCCCAGCCACTCCGCCTCCTCCTCCCGGCTGGCGGCCACCAAAACCCGGAGACGTGGCACCTGCGCATTGGGGACTGGGGCCATGCTCGCAGCTGCACTGGGCATGCTCAGCCGCCTGAGCAGGTCCAGCTGCCCAGGAGGAAAGAATGAGTCTGGCCACTCCTGCATGTGGGGAATGGATGGGCAATGTGTGCGCCAACAACGGTCCAGGTTCCAAAGGGACAGAGAGAATTGTAGATGCAAAAGACTCACATCCTGGACTTCTCCAGGCAAGGCAAAGAAGGGGATCAAAAGTTTACCAACAGGACAGTCTTCACCAAGAGGGGGCTGAGGGCCCGATGACAACTCCCCAGCTAAAAGCTGTAATTTTAGCTGAGCCCTGAAACGAAGTTCCTAAGTGGCTGAGCCTGTCTGCTGTGAGCAAGCCAAGAAAAATAGCCCTAAACCAAGTTCCCCTGCCCGACTGGAAGGAAAGAAAGACCTCGGGGAAAGGCTGGTGGCTCCTCGCTGTTCACAGGGGCTGCAAGATGTGATGATGTTGAGTGATGATTCCAGGCTGTTATGGCAGCTCTTCTCAAACCATTATGTGCATGCAAATCTGCATTTTATCTTGTTAAAGTGCACATTTTGGTTCAGCAGGTCTGGGGTGAGACATGAGATCCAGATTCGACATTTCTAAGCTCCCATGTCATGCCAAGGTTGCCAGTCTTCAGATCAGACTTGAAGTAGCAGGAGTGTAGGGCAGTGTTTTAGGCCTGTTCTCTATTGTATATGCAAAACGACCATAGTTTCCAAAGGCTAATCGATTTGCCCCAGGTCACACCGCCAGGAAGCAGTGTAGCTAGTTTCACACCCAGCTCTGCAGGACTTTCGGGGTATTTTCCTGTGCTCCCCCAGCCCCATAGACAGATGAGCTAGAAGGTGCCATCTATTGTGTCTTGACTGTATTTGCCAGTGAGATTTAATTGAGTATGTAGTACACCCCATCATATCAGTTAGCCTTTGCTGTGTAAAAACCATGCCAAAACCTACTGGCCTAAAACAACTATGCGTTAGCTCACAATTCTGTGAATCGGCAATTTGGACCGAAATAGAGCAGTTCTGCTTTTTTCTGCTGGGCCCACTCATGCAGTTGCAGACACGTGGGGCTTGGAGCCTCATCCCTAAAGTCAGGATGACAGGGTGTTCTCTCCGCATGGCTTCTTCATATGGTGTACACGCTCCGGTTCCCAGCAGCGAGGGAAGCCAAGCCCCAATTGAAAGTAGCATTTCATAGCTCCTTTTGCTAATGTCCTGTTGACCAAAGAAAGCTACATGGCCACGTTCAGACTCAAAGCATGAAAAGATAATAAACTTCACTTTTTGATGAGAGGAGGTACACAATAGAAAGGTGGTTTGCCCCCTCCAATCTAACACTTGCATAAAACGAGCCCTCGTGGCCTAGAGTTCACTCAAATTCCTGTAGATTAAGCCTAGCTTTAATGTTGCAAATTGGTGAGCCAAGTCACAGCACTCTTTTGTTGTTCTTGTTGGGCCTTCAATCTAATACTGAATTTATTAAGGAATCTCAACTCAGCGGGGTATAAACATTAAAGAGTTCAATTTTTTTCAAAATGCGAATTTCAATTAGATTCTGTTAAAGTTCCATTTCCCTCCCTTTAATGACATCTTAGGTGATGATTCGACAAACAGTTTTGGAACCTTCCAGGCACTATTCTTTGTCAAGGATACTGAGGTAAACACCAGAGGCAAATCATTGCCTCCACGAAGCTTGGATACTATCAGAGGAGACAGACGATGAATAGCATATTAAAAGTACTTAACATAGATTAATGTTAAGAACTGTGGTACAAGGGAAAGTGAAAGCCTTCCCGAGGTGCAACATCTGAGTGAATTCCTGATAGAGAGAGAGAGGCGAATACATGAATATGTGGGGAAGCGTTTCCAGCAGAGGGAACAGTAAAAGCCGTGACAAGAATGTACTTGGCATGTTCAAAAAACAAACAGAGGCCAGAGTGGCAGAGAAAGGCAGAGAGTGGGTGGAATTTGGGTTCCAGAGCAGCCAGACCATGTAAGACCACCTAAAGGACATTGAGCTTTAGTCGAAGTGTGACATGAGCCCACTGGGAGATGAGATGTTGAGCAGAGTGGGGGGCTGATCTGATCGGTGGTTCAGAGAGCTCGCATTGAGAGTGCCTGTAGGATATGCAGACAGCCAACATGAAAAGATGCTTCACATCACTGATGATTAGAGAAATGGAAATTAAAACTACAATGAGATATCACCTCACACCTGTCAGAATGGCTATTTTCAATAAATCAGCAAACAAGTGTTGGCAAGAATGTGGAGAAAAGGGAACTCTGGTACATTGTTGGTGGGAATGTAAACTAGTGCAACTAAGTATGGAAGTTCCTCAAAATATTAAAAATAGAACTACTATATGACCCACCAATTACACTTCTGGGTATTTATCCAAAGGAATCCAAAACACTAATTTCAAAAAATACATGCACCCACATATTCACTGCAGCATTAGTTACAATAGGCAAGATATGGAAGCAACCTAGGTTGTCCATTGATAGACAAGTGGATGAAGAAGATATGGTATATACATACAATGGACTATTACTCAGCCATAAAAAAAAAATCTTTTCATTTGCAACAAAGTGGGTGGACCTAAAAGGTATTATGCTAAGTGAAATAAGTCAGAGAAAGGCAAACACCACATGATTTTGTAAATATGGGGAATCTAAAAAAACAAAATAAATGAACAAACAAAACAGAAACAATCTCATAAATAAAGAGAACAAATAGATGCTCAACCGATGGGAGGAGAGTTGGGGGCATGGGTGAAAAAGATGAAAAGGATTAAGAAGTACAAATTGCCAGTTCTAAAAAAAACAGCCCCCGAGATATAAAATACAGCATAGGGAATATAGTCGATAATATCGTAATAACTATGGTATCAGATGGGTGTTAGACTTATCAGGGTGATTACTTGGTAAGGTATATGAATGTCTAATCACTATGTTTGATGCCTGAAACTAATATAATATTGTATGTCAACTATAATAAAAAAAATAAATGTAAAAAAATAGAATGCCTGTAGGGGCAAGAGTACAAAAGTATTAATAAGATATAGCAGTCGTTTCACTTGGCCTACTTTATAATATTCAATATTAAAACTCAGACTATGTTAAATCTTTAACTTCAAGCTCAATTTAAATTCTTCTCGCCGTTCTCATTGCAGGCTCTAGCTGGATCCCTTGCCACTTGAAGAGGAAGGCTGGTGGCTCAGATTGTGTCACTTAAAGAATTTCTCTCCTGCCCCCTGCTTTTCAAGCACTTGTTCCTCCAGCATGTTGGGCAAGAAGAAGGAAAAGGCCAGTGTCTCTGCCCTTGACCTGTGACCATCCTTGTCATCTCTCAGTTCACTGGATCTGCATCTCTGGCCAAGACACCACCAACACTGCAGCAGGTGTCCCAATGCCAGCTCTCTGCCATTGATGACATAAGTGGGGCACTGGGAGGGTTAGTCTGGAACTCACATCCCTTACCTCTGCTCCTTTTATTCCAAGTACATGGCTCTCTACATGGTGGTCCAGCCCAATGCATCTTATTACTGGAGTTCCCATGTCAGGCTGGCCACCCTTTTGGGTGATGCACCCACAAGCAAGTTAAGTCCAGCAACCTTCCACAGTGTCCACTGGAAGCACAGAGAAAATTGCCCAACCCAGCAAGGCTAAAGGATTGGTAGGGAAGGAGGCAGGTGAATGGAGTTGTTTCTGCCATGAGGAGGATACCTAGATCCAAGTATGGAGGCTTTCCCTAGGCTGTGTATTCCTGAACTCCTCTCTGTGCTCAGCCACTGGTTCTAGTTATCATTCCCGGGGCAGCATCTTCTCCTGGGAATTAACGTTCACCACAGCAAAGGCCAAAGCCAACCATCAATACACACAGTACCTTATTTGGTTTTTATAATGTCTTAATTGTTATTGTTGCTTTATATGAAGGGAGGATAGCAACGATGAGAACCTTTAGTAAATAGTTACAACTGTATTCGCAAAAAGATCACGTTGTATTCTTTGTAGAGAAAGAGCAGTGCATCTCTTGTTCTGAATTGAAGTGATGCATTAATCACAGCCTCTACCTCGTTCTTAACGTGCTGTCCTTTGTAAATGAAAAGATCACCACTGGCCCATTTGTCCAGTTTGCCTCAATTAGGGACACACATCTTTGAAAAGTGAGCAGTGCATGGACTAGCAAGACATGGGCTGTCTTGGCCCCAGGGTATCTCCTCCCTAACCTTTGTCTTGTTTCACTGTGTGCCCTGCTGAGGCATTAAAACATGTCAGAGGCCGTGAGAACTGAAGAAAATGATAATGCAGAATATTGCCCAAGGATTGAGTTTATGTGAAATACAATGGCAATCAAGACACACCAAGCGTGCACACATACACAACATTAAACTTTTGTTAAATCAATTGTGGATTGGAGTATAAAAGGAGAATAGAAAGAAAACAGAGAAGAGAGTTTAGTATCATTTCAAACAACTTGGTTTAGGAATAGAATTTTCTGTGTGTGAGCCAAGCTTAGGATGTGATTAGACTGCAGAGATTCAAATATGCTGCGATGATGGTGGTGGTGGTGGTGGTGGTGGTGGTGGTGGTGGTTCAGGTATAACATACATACAATAAAGGATAAAAATCTTAAGTGAGAAATTTTCACTTATATATACACCTATGTGATCACCACCCTGGATCAAGATATAACACATTTTCAGCAAACCACAAAAGCTCCCTTATCTTCCTTCCCAATTACTACCCCTCACACACACCACCACCACCACCATCACTGATAATCACTATTCAAACACCATAGAAGTGATTTCTCTGTTTTTGAACTTCATATAAATGAAATCATGCAGAATGTGTTGTTTTGTGTCTGGCTTCTTTTCTCCATCATTATCTCTGTGAGATTCAATCATGTTGCGGCATGTACCTTTAGTTTATTCTTTTTATTGTTGTATAGTCTATCAGTGTATGAATATTCTATTCTATTTGTCCAGTCTATTGATAGTCTTTGAAAACCGGTCCCATACTCATACCACTTCTCTGTTTATTCCCTATTACGAGTTCAATATAATATACTAAGTACTCAATACTTATGTTAATGGATTGTTCTGTGAAAATTAAGGCTATTCTGTGTCATAGTAAAATGAATTGCTAAGTGTTTTATGCAAAAAAAAGCACAACTAAAATTATAACATATTTCTGGATAAAACATAAAGGATTTTTCTCAAATAAGTCAAAGGAAAATTATGTTATTTTTTTTCTGATGCCGAAACATTTGTAATCATTTCCTTGAAATGTGAGGAATAAGTGCTGTTAGGTTTCAATTAGAAAGCCTCAACGCTGGATGTCAGCACTTAACCTACGGGGTATGATTTACAAATGAGTGCCCTGTTCCTACTTACCTGATGTTTATGACAAGATTGCATAAAATGAAATGAGAGCATATGGAAACTCTACACACTACTTCATGAGGCTGCTAAAGTGCTGGCTAATTGCATGGTTTTATGTTTCTCTCCATTCTTTAAATGTGAACAAATCCGTTTTGTAAATACAATGACTCTCTCCTACCATCTCTGTTATGCCATAACAAGATTAGAGAAGTACATTAACTTACAATATAAATATCAATTGCACATTCAACAAGACTCAATGTTCTTTTCTTTCCTTCACTGACTCCATGGGGTTGGAATCACAACACAAGTACAATTCAGTCAAATTTACTGTTCCTCTGTGTCCCAGAAAGCCCAGATTCTTCACCCACACACACAGAAATAAATTTCTTTGACCCTCCCTTTTTAGTCATTTCTACCTGGCCAACGTAAAAATGATGGATTTTTACAATTCTCCACCGAGAAGTGATTTAGGGGATCATGTGATCCAATCACTCTAATTGATAGACACCTAAGTCTCAAATGACATGCTGGGACCCCCACTTCCATTTCAGACTTTGTAGGCACATCAGTTCAACAAAACACAGTCACAGAACAAAGAAGACAAGATTAATTAAATATCGAAAGAACTCTATAAAAGCTAGAATTTACCTCTTGGTCAAAAACTTGTTTTCTCTTTGTATTGTATAGGTGTTTCCTCCAAGCGATTTCCTTTTCTAGACTTCATAAAAAGAGCTGACAAATGTGCTAACATTTAATCAATGAGAAAGCTGAGCTTCTGGCACCATATGAGCTTCTGATACTAGATAGAGTCCTGTCTAGCACGTAGGCAGAGCTACCACCTGTAGTAGGACAGGTTGTCCAGTGCACAGGGATGCCCAGCTGTGGGGCAAGTGGTGGCTGAGATGTGCCCCTTGCCAAGCCTTCTGCCTGGCACTGGACTGTATCTGCCCCAAAGAAAGGGTACCTTTTTTTTAACTTGCACAAAATCATAGCGTAGGCTTGACCACACTTCCCTCACATATATAATATTCTGTTCATCTATAATAATAAAAACATAATATGCTAATTAGACCAGACGTCCTTCTGGACGACCTTCTGGACAAAGCTGGGGCTTCAAGAGAAGCCTGGGTCCCGGGAGCCAGAGGGAAGCTGGTGCTGGCAGCTGGGGGAAGGAAGGCCTACTCTTGCACGAATTTTGTGCATCGGGCCTCTAGTTATAGAAGATTTGCAGACAAATAACTAATATCAAAGCATCTGTGTGATACTTATGCTGCCCTCCACCTCACCAACTTTTTAAATAATGTCAATGCCACCAGAAATGAGTGTGTCCATCTTGGCTGGTTCACACAAGATTTATTTGATCTCAACTTTGTGGCCATGGCAGAGCTACTAGCAAGTGCCAATGCACAAGTTCATTGCACACTTCTGCCTGTGTCTTGTCTGCTAACATCTCATTGCCACAAGCAAGTCACTGGGTTGGGCCTGGTGTTTAGGAACAGGGCAGGTGACCTGCCCACAGGGGTAGGGTGCTGCAGAGGGCGTGGTGAATAAATGAGGCCATCATTACCATCTATCATTCTGTATTATTTGACTTCACATTCTCTGAGAGGAAGGATCATCTCTTATTTAACTTCTAATCCCCAGGGCTCAATATGGTGCTTGGAACACTGCTGAGGTAATAATAAATGTTTGCTGAACTAAAAATGAATGGCCCTGCAATCGAATGAGTGGCTCAAACCAGAGCCAGTGAGTCATTTTTTACATCTTCCGCTGCCTCACATTACACCTCAAGCAGTCATAAAGTAGTATTGATTGACTGTGTTTTATAAATAACTCTTAAGTCATCCTTCGTTACATTCAAGACTCAACTTTTCTAACCCCTGCAGGAGGAATTAAGCCTCTTATGCTTCCCCAAAGCACCTTGTACATTTCTATTTCATAGCACTTGCTTCATTGTTTTAGAGATATCTGTTTGTCTGTTTCACCTTAAAGAATGTGAAACTCTGGAGGGCAAAATCAGAATCCTAATGCATGTTTTTCTTGCAAAATAAATAACAGTACATATTTTAAAATAGGTAAGTCACACACAAGATACAAAATTCAAAAGGTATACAGTGAAAAGTAAGGACTGTCTCCCAGCCCCAAGCATTCCAGTGCCACACTAAGAGGTTATTATATATTCCTGTGCCTTTTTTATCTTTACCATACCAACTTCCATACATATATTTTTTTCTTCTTAGACGTTATTGTGCTCTTAAATTTAATCTATTTGAGAAAGATATCTATACATGTAATTCAGCCTCAATTTTTTTTAATAGTTTCAGATCATTCCATTGTATGGATGTGCCATAATTTATATCTGTAGGTCTACTTACTATACCTTACTATAAGCAATGATAAAAGTATATATCCACTTCCTTCCCACTCCTCTTCTTCCTCTTCACCATCCAAAATTTTTATTGCTTACATTATTTTATTTAGTGTTTATGTTTGTAGCTTTAAATGTATCTTCACTTCTATTATTTACCTCATTTGGATTATAATATCTTTGACACCTGGCTATGAAAGTTATCAGCATACTTGCACTCCTTTCAAAATTTTCTCCTCCTTCCTTTCCTGAATGGTACTTATAGCATTCCTATATTTTCAGGATTTGATTGATATTTGATTTAGTTTTCATCTTACTATTAAATGGATTCACTGGTAGTCCATTAACTCTATTTTCTTCATTCATAAGTCGGTTTGCTGATATTTGGCCTAACAATTTCTTTTTAAAAGAATTATGAGATCTATATTACCTATTGATTACATGTCAAGATACCTATTAGTTCACCTATACTTAAATGGATATTTGGCTTTGTATAAAATTCTTGGTTTACCTTTTCTTTCCTTGAGGACTTTGTAGGCCTTGCTTCTAGGATCTAACATTGCTGTGATGAAGTCTGAGAGCAACATAATGTTGTGAATTTTTTTTTCCTGAAAGGTGATTAATTTTTATACCCAGATGTCCAAAGGATTCTTTCTTTATCTTAGAAGTAAAATAATATTACTACAACATTTTTGTGTCAATGGTGAGAGATAGCAGGCCTTTTTAAGTTTAGATTCAAGGTTATTATGTCTGGAACATATTTTGTTCTTTATATCTTTAAATGATATCTTTAAATATTTTATGTTCTATTATTTCTGTTCTCTATTTTAAAGATGAGTTATATGTGCATTAGATGAGTTATATACAGTGCCTCGCTTGGTCTTCTATATATAACTTTTTTTTTAAATCTTTCTTAACTCTGTTCTTTTACATTGTTTTGCTCACTTTTTAAAAAAAAATTCATCTTTATTGTAGAAAATATTCCAGATGTCTCCTTCTCCCTTCCTCCATGTACCCTCTCTAACCCACTTCCTTCCCCTCCCCAGGCCTTCCCTGTACTTTTCTCTGTCCATGGGCTATGCATATATGCATATAAATTCATTGGTTAGTCTCTTCCTGCTCCCAGAATATGTCAGTCTGTTGCATGCTTCAATGTCTCTGGATCTTTTTTGTTCGTCAGTTTATTTTGTTCATTAGACTCCACATATAAGTGAGATCATGTGATACTTGTTTTCTCTGACTGGCTTATTTTCCTGCTCACTTTACTTAATTCCATCTTCCATGTCTGCTACTGTGTTATTCAGCAAGAGATCTTTCTCTTTGTGCTTCTCAGCATGACCTTTATATTTGAGATTTTATTGTTCTCTTCCTTTCTTACCCTTATCTATGCTAACTTATCTCTTTGTTATGTCTCATGACATCCTCTTTGAGGTCTTTGGGAAATAGGTTTGCATTTCCTTCTTTCTAGCCCATAAAAGGGCAGCTTCAGGGTCACTCTGAGGGCAGGGTCTCTTCACTCTGCTGCAGTGAGAGACTTTTTCTTACAAATATGCGGTATATGTGTGAATCAGATTGGCCTTGACTCTTTGGAAACAAATGTGGCCCAGGGACTCTCACTATCAGCTGATAATCCTCCTTCCTCTTGGTGTTCAAAACAAAATCACATGCAAATTATATCTCAACTTTTTAAAAAAAATCCCCCCAGAGTGGTCCATCTGCTTTGGAGAACTCTGTCTTACACCTACTGCTTTGGGGTGTCTTCTCTCAGCATTATCTTATTTGATCTTCATTGAAAGTGGCAGCTCTTAGTTACATATTTGTTAAGGCTTACGAATTAAATTTCCTTTTGTTTCAGGGGGATTTGCAAGTAGAAAGATACACAGCATTTTCTTTACTAGGAAATTTAAAATAGGAAAAGAGCAGCAATACTTTCAATCATCTAACCCATTTCTCTTTGAATCTCCAAGGTCTAGTATGGTATGGGCTTCATAAATATTTGCTAAAATAAAAGGTAAGAAGGGAAGATTATTAGTTTCCCATTGCTACTGTAGCAATTTACTTATAAACTCAGTGGCTTACAAGAAAATAAATTTATCATCCCATAGTTCTGTAGGTAGGAGTTCAAAATGAGCTTCACTGAGCTAATATCAAGGAGCCAGCTGGGTGGCCTTCTCCTGTGGAGGTGCTAGGGGAGAATCCACTTCCTGCTACTCCTTCCTTCAGAGGCCATCACATTCCTTGGCTAATGGTTCCCTTTCTCCATTGTCAAAGCAGCAGCAGAGGATCAAACACTTTTCACATGGCATCACTCTGACCTCCTTTTCTTCCTTCGCTTCCAACTTTTAAGAAAATGTATGACTATATTGAACCCTTTTAGATAATCTAGGACAATCTTCCTTATCTCAAAATCCTTAATTCAACTATATCTGCAAAGTCCCTTTTGCCATGTAAGGAAATGTACTTATAAGTTCTGGGGATTGTGAAGTGTACTTATTGGTGGGATAAAGGGAATTATTATGCCTACCACAGAGGGAGAAAGGAAGTGATGAAAAAAGTAAGTTACCTGTTTTTATGCAAATTTAATTTTAAACTGCAATAGTGAGGTTATATTTTATATTCATAAGGTTTTTAATTTTTCACAATGCTTGGCCCCTCTGTGAGAGAAATAAAAAATTTGTGCCTTACAGAGTGAGGTTGAAAATGATATTTTGAATCATATAAAGAGAAACTTGATTAATCCTGTATTTAAGAAGAATAAAATGTTATTTCTTTCTTTCTTTCTTTCTTTCTTTCTTTCTTTCTTTCTTTCTTTCTTCCTTTCTTTCTTTCTTTCTTTCTTGCTTTCTTTCTTTATTTATGTTTAATTGTTTTATTGCTTAAAGTATTACAAAGGGTATTACATATGTCTCCTTTTTTCCCCTGCCCTTGACAATCTCCTGGTTTCCGTTACAATAAAATGTTATTTAAAACATTATTTGAAAAGTCTTAAAATATTTCCTCTATGTACTGGGTGGCAATTAGTAAATAGTCTAAGAAGTCAAATATAAATATAAATATAAAATTAACTGTAAATATAAAATAGTATACATAGTTGAAATATGAAATGTGAAATTAAATGTGTTGTACAGTAGATAGAAAGGCCGTGAGAATAAATAAGGAATGATTTCAAATTTCTGATGATGAAAGAGGTATTTCTAAACTTGTCTTTTAAAATCTGAATTTATTATGGGAAATAAAATGAAACATGAGAAACGGTACGGAGAGACTGTACAAAAAATATTAACATAGGTGACATTCAGAAATTATATAAATGAAAACATCTAGAACAGTGATGGCGAACCTATGACACACGAACTCATTTTTTTTGGTTGATTTTTCTTTGCTAAATGGCATTTAAATATATAAAATAAATATCAAAAATATAAGTCTTTGTTTTACTATGGTTGCAAATATCAAAACATTTCTATATGTGACACGGCACCAGAGTTAAGTTAGGGTTTTTCAAAATGCTGACATGCTGAGCTCAAATGGTTCGCCATCACTGATCTAGAACCTAGTTGTAAAATATTTAAAGAGATAGACAACTGGGTACAACTGAATTTAATTTTCTGACACCTTAAAAAATAAATAAATTCATTAATTTTAAAAGGAGAATGAAAAATAGTTCTGGGAATCACCAGATTAATGTCGATTACTGAAAATCCCAAGGCAACCCATTTCTTTGAAACTGTTAACAGCATGTGGGAAAGGTTTTTATTTTTGTTTCCATACTATTTGAAATGTCAATAGCTTCTGTGCTGCTTTTCTAAGATGGCCCTGTTGCTCCCAGCCCCAACAGGCAGATCTGGAAGCTTGAAATGGCATCTGGGAGAGACAGTCTCTATTGCCCACTGCTCCTTTCTATTTTTAAAACCACAGTGTTGTTTCTCCAAAGAAGCATGACTCTAGTTTTATCTGCTTAATGGCCTGAGCAGCTTTGGGCACATTTTTCTTTTGCCTACTTTAATGTCATTTCCATGAGGGCAGAACAACTCTTTTTCAGTGAGCCAGACCCAACTGATTATGGACATTAAGGCCGGGTTGAGTCAGCCTTTGGGCTAAATTCAGAAAAATAGGAATAAATAAAAGCAGTAATGAGTCAAGTAGAATTAAAGGCAGGTAGAGAGGAGGGACTCACAAGTACAATGGAGTTACAGTTTTGGTAAATTTTGGCAATGACCATCAAGGTGGCTTCTCTCACTCCTTCTGTTGATATGAGAAAACACACACACACACACACACACACACACACACACACACACACACACACAGCGGTTCTTTATTAAATGCCCTGACTAATGTAGAGCTCTGTGGAGACTGTACAGAGTATGCCTCAATAAGATTTTATCCTCAAGGGAAACTTCATCTACATTTAACATGACTTGCCTTATTTTTCTTCTTGTAATCTAGTGCAGAGAATCGCAGTGTATTTTCTCCATGTATCCAACCTTTTCTCCCAGCGTGCCTCACTGTAAGCTCCACAGGGACCGCTGGCAAGGTGGTCTCCTAGGATGCTAAGCCCACAGGGTGTTTACGGCCACCCCATTCTGTTGAGGGTTTCTCAAGGAATGGCCCTCTCCTCTCTTGCCTGCCCTTTCACATTCTTCCAGGCCTTTCTCTTTTTTTCATGTAGCTAGAGGCTGCTGCTGGGTGGTTCTAAAGACAGGTTCACTTGGACCTCTTTCTAGCTGAGTGACCTGAAACTCAGGGTTCTCCAGAGAAACAGAATATATATATAATTATAAGGAATTGACTCATATAATTCTAGAGACTGAAATGTCCCCAGATCTGCAGTCAGTAAGCTGGAGACCCAGGAGAGTTAGTGTGTAGTTCCAGCCTGAGTCCAAAGGCCTGAGGACCAGCAGAGCTGATGGTCTAAGTTCCCGTCTGAAAGCAAGCATCCCTGAGATTCCAGCTGATGTTTTAGTCTGAATCTGAAAGCCAGAAAATGCCGGGAGCCGGTCCATCCTTGCTGCTTGACACAGTCGCTGCAGGAAAGAAACATCTGCACAGCATATGTTTCAAGGGACCTGGCATATATAGCATATTGTTCTTAATATGTTTGCTCTCCTTAGTGCCATGTGTTTTAACCAAGGTCACCTCTCTGAGAAAGGTTGTTTCCCCAGGTGGGGATTTTTCCCTGAGGTTAGGGAGGGGATACAACCCCTTAATTAAGTGCCAGGTGGGTAGTTAAGCTACATAATCTTTACTCCCTGGAATGGAGATAAGAAACGCCCTAACCTTTGTAATAGAAATTGACAGGATTAAAATCGGCTGGTATAAATACGGATGTAACAAGACAATAAACACAACCTGATCAGATCCTCATCAGATCCTCATCAGATCCTCATCAGCTCCTAACCAGAACCTAGCCAGAGAACATGGCAAAAGATCCTGGACAGAACCTGGCTACAGAACTTCACTGGAGAACCTAGACAGAACATGGCAAAAGAACCTGGATAGAACCTGGCTAAAGAACCTGGTGACTGAACCTGGCTGGAGAACCTGGAGAAGCTGGATGGAGAACCTAGCAAGAGAACCTGTACACAGAACTTGGCTGGAGATCTTGGACAGAACTTGGCTGGAGATCCTGGAGGGAGAACCTCGCTATGCTGATGAACTGAACCCTGTCTCCATGTCATTCCTTTTTCGCTGACTCCGTCCACACCTTTGGGGACCCCTGGACCTGCTGGGGTTGGACCCCAACAAGAAAAGACCAATGTCCCAGCTCAGGCAATGGGGCAGCAGTGCTCTCCTAGTCAACCTTTTTGTTCTAGTCAGGTTTTCAGTTGGTTTCTGCCCACCTATGTTAGGGTGGGCAGTCCGCATTACTCAGTCTACTTATTCAGATGTTAATATCATCCAGAAACAGCCTCACAGATACACTCAGAATAATGTTTGGACAAATATCTGGACACCACATGGCCCATCACTAGTGTTTAGCCCAGCACCTGACACATTGACTGATTAAGGAGAAGAAAAAGAGAAAAAGAAATCATTGGGATCTTCTGTTGTTAATTAGTATGCACTGTGCTTTTTCACTTCTTACCTGTGAGAGAAAGGAGAGGAGGCTCTTGTCCCAAATCAAGTTAAGGGAAGGAAGATGCTCTTGGAAGACCTTTCCTAAAGATTTAGGTTTACCCATTAGAAGGGGAGATTGGCATCTTAGTGGGCAACAGCTGGGCCACAAACCTGTAGGCTGACTCTGTGCTATTACAGCTAAGTAGGGTTTGGGGAGGAGGTTCTTGGGAGAGCTTGAGATGTAGCCCTAGAGTTTGGGAGACTGAATGAGCATCAAGTGTAGTGTCTGCTTCTCACAGGGAGGTAGGTAATAATGACAAGAACTAGGGTGGGGTGGGAGGACTGTGGTGTAGCACACTGTTGAGAACATGGAGGCAGCTTCACCATATCCCAGTTCCCTACTTTGAGAACCCACACAGAAGGGCCTCAGCAATACCCATGACGCTGCATGAAGAAGCATGAAGGATGGAAAGGAAACAACCAAACGGCCACTTCAGGCACCACAATGCCCAACTGAGTGAAGTGGCTAGGGACAAAGGGAGACTTGGCTTCTGCTCTCCAAGGGGTCCTCAGTGGGGCAGAGGCAGAAAGATAATAAACGTTACCCCAAGAACAACACAGCACCATCCTCGTGGAGATCAGTTCAGTGCACCCTGCCTGCGCACACCCCCACCTATAGACAGCCGGGTACACATTCCATTTCTCCTGTTTCCTCATCTTCCCTAGAAGCTGAAAGATTTGAAATCTAGGTGGGGGAGGAAATATTCCCTCACAAAAACTAATCATTTCCTCTCCTCCACTTCAGGGTGCTCATGTGACAAGAGAAATAAAAGCACTGACTGTACTGTTTCTCTCTCTCTAAGTCTCGGAGTCAGGAACCAAGAAGGTTCTCTTTAAACTAGGTTTAAAATGAATCCAATTAAAAATGGAGCTTTAAATTGGACCAGTCTGAATTTTTCTTAAATAATGAGGTATATCACTACTGATGACTAATACTTACTTCTCTCCTTCTGGGCACATAAAAAAGCTGCATTTATTATCCCTGCAAGAGTCAGGCAGAGCCGTGTTTTAATTCTGGCCAATGAACTATGAGCAAAAGTGGCCCGTGTCATTTCCGGTCTGAGAAAGTGAAAATCCTTGGAGACCCTAAAGTGGTCTTCTTATGCTATGGCCCCTGAAAGACACATATTAGATTAAATAGTTGTAAGATGTAAGAAGGCTGAATCTCTGAGTGACCTCTTAGAAGAGTGATGCCCTGGAGTTCTGCTGGACCAACGGCAGATTTTCCATTAAGAAGGAGAAACCTTTAATGGGATCACTGGGTTTCCTGGTTCAGTTGTAACCATAGGATAACTGAACCTATTCTGACTAATGTAGAAGTTGATACTGGAAGTGGGGTGCTGCTGTAACAACTACATAACTCATTTGGTAGAGGCTTATCAAATGGTGGACAATAAAATACATGTATCAGAGTCTGGAAAGACAGTGACCCATATATGCAGGAGCAAAATATTTGTTAATATGGTTGTCAGAGGTAGCTTAGGGTTAGATTAGATTTCTATCACTGCTGTAACAAATTACCTCAAATTTAGACTAACACAACACAAATTCATTATATCAAAGTCCTGTGGGTCACAAGTCCTACACAAGCAATCTCATCAGGCTATAATCAAGACGACAGCGGGAGGCATTTCTTTCTGGAGGCTCCAGGAGAGAATCCAGTTCTTTGCAATTGTAGGAATGAGGTTTACTTTTTCTTGCTGGCTGTGAACTAAGAGTTGTTTCCAGCATCTAGAGTTCCTCATACTCCTTGACTTGTGACCCCTTCCTCCATCACCAAAGCCCACAAGGGCAGGTATAGTCCTCATGTTGAATCTCTCTGACTCACTCTTCTGCCTCCCTCTTTCACTTTTAAAGACTCACATGAGTTGATTGGGGCCCCTACATAATGCTGAATAATTTCCCTAATGTAAGGTCCAGGATTAAAAACGCTATTTCATCTGCAACCTTGATTTCCCTTTGCCATGTGCAATAACATATTCACAGGTTCCCACGATTAGGATGTGGACATATTTCACAGTCGTTAGTCTGCCTAAGGGAGGCATTTGAACCTAATAGACCTGAGCTCTAAGGGTAGAGATTAAAAAACAGCCAATTGCTATTGGCTGCATTTGACAAAGGTGTTACAAGAGAGAGATGAGCTCAGAAAATATTTGCCAACTCGCAAGTAGAAATGAGAAAAAAATAGAGAGATTCCAAAATTCAGAGCCTTGAATGTCTGCAAAAGCCCTGTGCATTCAGTCTCCAAAGCAAGAGATGGGATCTAAGAAAAAAAATTAGTTAATAAACTACCAGGATAAGCTTCCAATTGATGAAATGACGTCGAGGCAAGGAGAAGATTAAGGGTAAAACTTTTCAGTTGGATAACATGACTCAAAGAAAGATAAAAGTAAGTGTGTTGCCTTCTTACTAAAACCCTGCTTCTTCAATATAGGCCCTATGGAGTTGAAGAGGAGGCGTGACGCGGAGTTAGTAGGTGAAATAAGCTTAGGAATCATAACCAAGAAAGACCTTGATTGTGCGCATCAATAACATGGAACTGATTGCAGGCAAATACATCTTTGAAAGAAATGTATTCCTAAGAAAACATAAATTTGATTGCTTCTGATATAATGTAACCTTTAAACCCCTAAGGAGAGTCTTTTCTCAAATGCCAATCTCAAACATGGCTGAAAAGGTTGATGAAATAGCAAGAAGCTCCAGAGGTCAGAACCCATGTCTGCAGATACCACGGACAGGTTTGCTGATCAGGGAACATTCTCTCTCCAAGGCAGGGCTGGGACAAGGGTGAGGGAAGTGAGCTACTTGCTTCAGGCACCAAATTTAGAGGACTACCATAAAACTCAGCAATCAGGATGACTAATGTTTTAATGAAATATTTAAGAAAATAAAAAGGAATGCAAAGAAACCCATGATAAATAATATATCAAAAATTTTAATTAAGGCAGGATCCACGGGCCAAGATTCAGTGAGACGAGCAAGGCACTGGTTCTCAGAGTTGTGCAAGCTCAAGTCTCTCCTGTTGGAAGCCAGCTGTTGAGATGTTGGAGCCACAATGTGAATACAGCTTCCTGAGTCACCACTGGGACCTCTGCTGCCACTAGATCCTCAACAGAGTGCATGAGTGAAAGATACACCTTTTATATTCTAAGCTACTGAGACTTTAAAGTTAATTCATCACTTTAGTGGCTGAGTAGCCTCACCAAGCCTATCCTGACTAATCAGAAAGTGGCCAGTAAGTTTTAGAATCTTTCTGGTGCCACCATGAGTAAGGGGAGCAAATTAACTCAGAACATTTGAAGTTGCAAGTGAGAAAAATGGAAATAATTTCTTGTTTGTATTTCTCCTATTTGAGACCATTCAGTTACCTGTGTATATTTCTAAAAGATTTGGAGGGAAAACTTTATGAAATTGAATAGGTGCACTTTTTGTACAAAGTTTTAAAAATATAGTGGTGGTAATGGCTTCTCTGCCTTTTTGTTAAGATCAAGTGAAGAAATACAGTGGTTGCTGGCTGGTGTGGCTCAGCGATTGAGCATCTACCCATGAACCAAGAGGTCAATGGTTCGATTCCCTGTGAGCGCACATGCCTGGGTTCCAGGCTCAATCCCAGGCAGTGGGTGTGCAGGAGGCAGCCAATCGATGTTGATGTTTCTCTCTCATCGATGTTTCTATCTCTCCTTCTCCCTTCCCCTCTCTCTAAAATCAATAAAAATATATTTTTTAAATGAAAAACAGTGGTGCTGAAAAATAGTATGGAATTTAGAAGATGCTTTTATCTTGTGAACCTACAAATATGGTAAAATTTCTTTGTGAAAAAATTAAGTGAGGTTTTGCCTTCTAATTATTATAAAGTGAACTACTCTCTTTAAGAATTTTAGTTTGAGCAAAGTGATGACTAGTGAAGCCCAACGTATTACTTCATGCTGAGTTGATTGAGAAGCAAGCAGAGAAAGGATGATTTTCCCAGTTTCTCATCACTTTTTATTTTATAGGTAATTATCACTTGTGCTTCAGTAATTAGTTATTAACATCAGTGTGAAATTAACCCCTATCATCATCATGGAATTCAATCCATAGGTGTAACTTGCTTTACTCAGTGATATTTTCCTAATGTGGTATAAAATGTGAATATTTTTACTGTCAAATCAAATTTGTTGATGTTTCAGAGCTATTTTATCATCTCTTATTCATCTTCATGTGGTAGCATCTTTTAAAGCTAATAACTTTCTCTGGCCCCTGGCTGATCTTCTAAGGAGTTAAGAATCTAAATAAACATTTAAATGTACTAGGAGAGATCACCTTTAATCATTATGTAGTAGAATCACTGATCACTGCTGATTATTATTATTATTAGTTTTCATTTTTGTATATCCACAAACTTCTTAAGAACCTCTAGTACTTAGATGCCCAGAAACAGAAACATTGGTTAGTCCCTAAATATTGGGATAGCTGCCCATGCAACTATTTTATAAGTTATGTCTCTGAATTCAAAAGGGAAAAGCTTCAGTAAAGAGTTGGCTTCTCATGAAAACACTTTTCTAGTAGTTTGTTGTCTCAGAAGATCTACAACGTAGAAGGTTTCAGGAAAAAAAAAAGACAGGAAGAGACAATTTACAGAGGAAATAAACAAGGAAAAAATGTTTGGCGTCACTTGTGGTAATTAAGTAATATAAAAAAATTTAAGGCCTGGCTGTTGTGACTCAGTTAGTTGAGCATCATCCTGTGCACCAAAGGGTCCTGGTTCAATTCCTGGTTCAATTCCCAGTCAGGCCACATACCCAGGTTTGGGGTTCGATCACCCGTCGGGGTATGTTGGGCTGTTTCTCTCTCACATCAGTCTTTCTTTCTTTCTCTTGCTCTCTCTCTCAAATAAATAAATAAATAAATAAATAAATAAATAAATACAATTTAAAAAAATTTAAAACAAGATAATATCTTTCACTCATTGAATTGACAAAGATACTCTTAAATGACCATACTTTGTGGATAAAACAGAAACTCTCTAACCTGGCTGGTAGAAGTATAAATTTTCCTGAAAATAATCTGCAATATTTATATACTCTATCACATAAGTTAACTTATAGTAGTGTCTTTAAATATATGATTAGCCACAAGGACAATGAGTTATATATTAAAGTATTCCTGTTAATGAATAATGAGTTCTGAAAAATAGAAAACTGAGATCCACGTAAATACCCAACAACAGAAACATGGTTTTATGCTTTTAAAGTACTAGGGTTCTTTGAAAAGGTTGTGCTTTTCATGCCTCTGATCTGGATTTACTTCCAAGCTGCTAAACCTTGGGCAAAATACTTAGTCCCTATGAATACTGGTGTCTTACGTGAAAATTGAGAACAATAACACCTAAGATTCACAGATGTTGTACAACAAAGGCCTTCTTACAAGAAAACTAGAGGCCTGATGCACAAAATTAATGCAAGAGTAGGTCTTCCTTCCCCAGGCTGCCAGCACCAGCTTTCCTCTGGCACCCGGACCCAGGCTCCCCTCTGGCCACTGGTAGGCACCAGGGACTGGGGTTTCCCTCGCAGCCCCAGCTTCATCTGGAAGGTCATTCGGAAGGACGTCTGGTCTAATTAACATGTTACACTTTTATTATTATAGATGCTCTCCATTACTGACTTTTAAGAAGCAGGCATATTTTATTTATTTATTTACTTATTTCCTCTCTCTTTTTAAAATTTATTTTTAATTACAGTTGACATATGATACTATGTTAGTTTCAGGTGTATAATATAATGTTCCAACATTTAGATACCTTATCAAGTCATCACCACAATGTCTAGTAACCATCTGTCACCATACATATTTTTATGCTCTAGAGCTATACTGTCCAATATAGTAGTCATTAGCCACATGTAACTATTTAGATTAAATTTATTAAAAGTGCATAAAATTTAAAATTTAGTACCTTATTGTACTAGCCACATTTCAAGCACTTGGTAGCCACATGCTGATGGGAGCTAAAATATTAGACAAAATGGATATAGAACATTTCATTATCTCAGAAAGTGATTTTAAATTGCACTATTCTAGATCCTTATTGTATTTAAAATAGAATAGCTCATTGAAAATAGCAAGATGAGAAAGCAGTAGATGTTAAGTATGCTTCTAATGTGGACATATGCACTTACCACACATTTTTATGCATATATACTTAGATGATATACTTTGACTTCTAAAAATTATTTCTGGAATTGAGTTAGGAAAAAATAGTAGGTTTGATTATAGCAGCAGAACAATCATGTATAAGCACCAAGACATAAACGTGTTTATGAAACTTTCATTGCTTGTTAGTAGAGTTTCTTCATTTGTCTTAAGTTACAGTAAACATGGTCACCTCTTCATTTTTCCATTTTTCAATCAATTATTTAAGAATTTATTGCAGAATTACTCAACCTACCTAGCTTAAAATATCTGACTAAGTTCATATTGGACAAATCACACTGCTTAAGCAATTCTCTGAAGTCAGTTCCCTAATTAATATAGAATGTTTGTGTTGCCTCAGTGAATAGACTACATACAATGAGAAAGGTTTATAAGTGATAAGGAAAATTAGTGTGTATTATATCTGGGTGCTTTCTTCCATGTGATTGACACAGAACATATTATGTGTTTTTATTTTTCTGTGAAGTACCTTTCCCCAAATATCTAAGATATGAAAGAATACCATAATAATTCAATCCTTGATTTTACTTTTCTTATGGGTATATCAGATTGAGATTACACTTTTATAATTTTTACAAAGTTTTAAAAAAATTTTTATAAAGTTTACTTTAAATTTTTCAAAGTAAATAAAAATAATAAAACTCTTAAGACTAAAATTTGAAAATAGAGATTCATGTCTGGAAAACCCTCACATTATTCTTTCTTTCCTGATTTTTTTCAACTATATGAAGTAGGACAGGAAATGGGTGTTATGAGAACATATCTTTATTTTCTTTATTTTTAGCTAATATCATTATCATTTTATTATTCATTTTTCGAATTCAACCAAATAATTCCCCAGTCACAGGCAGAACACGTTTAGATATGTACAAGTAAAATGAGTGAGATTTGGTTCTTTTACTATCTATGCATGCAAGCGTATTTCCTAACCTCCCCCTGAGATCCACACTGACAACACTCCTGGACTTGGGTCTAGGGTGCCTTCCCTTCCCTTTGCCCACTCTCATCTTGCCCATACTTCCATGTCCAGATCCATCTCCAGGTCTTCCATAGAACAGGAAGCCACTGAATTTGGCTTTACAGACTCACTTACCAGTGTTTGAATCCCACTCAGGCTTTTTTTAGACTGAAGATCTGGAGAATGACTTAAATTCCTGGAGCCTCACTTAGTCATCTGTAACAGGGGGATAATAAAAGCACCTCATTCGGGGATTGTTTTGAGGACTAAATGAGAAATCAAGTTCTCAGCATGGTTCCTGGCACTTACAAGAACTAAATCATAGCTTTAATGGTCGGCCTTTCTTCAAGGCTTATTTCTATCAGGTTACCATTTTGCTACTACTGACTTGGCTTCCCAGAGATCCTGGTTCTGGGAAACAGGTGTGCTGACAGTGTGTAAACTATTATGCACACTAGAAAGGTCTACCTCTTGTGATATTCTTCTGAGTTTGAGAGCTATTAGTCAGTCCTTTGAGGCTGATCTATTGCATGCACCCACAAAACTGAGTTTCTGAAAATGCACACATAGGATTAAATGGAATGACCAAATAAGATGCTGTGCTCTCACAGCAGTGATCAGCCTCCCTAGAAAAACCCATTCTTTTGAGCTCCTTTAGCTACAAGCAACAAAAGAGCCAGACAGTTTTGTGCTTCATTTATATCCATCATCCTGTATGCTCAGTGTCTTCCATACACTGATTTTCATCATAAAAATGCATCTATATTTACCTTTAATCATTTTGCTTTCCAATGCAACAAATAATCTCAAACAAAAAAATCATAACCATCGAGGTTAAAAAAGGTATATAAATAAATAAATAAATAAATAAATAAATAAATAAAGCACCTAAAAGCATTATCCACGCTAAATGCCCCAGACGAAACTGTGGCCCCAAATTTACCCTCCTGTGTCCTTTCCTGTCTCCTCAGCCATCTTTCTACCTGGTGCTCATGCTTTCTCTACTTTTCCTCCACCCTCATCAAAGATTGCTTTAAGGAGGGAAAAATTCAATAACCTCATTCGCATTAAGATGTAAATTAGTAATTCCCGGCAAGGCTTAATAGGGTCTCTCCTATGGGGAATTTATATTTTAATGTGAACCAAAGGACCACATCTATAAAAGTATAATTTCAGGGAGCAGACAGTTACACAGAAAAGGTCACTCAAGGAGGCTGTAGGCATTCCTGAGCCTACATATGTGTTAGATTCGGAGCCGTGAAGTACAGTAAGGTCTGTGAGGAACAGCCAGGAGCTGAGGACCAGGCAGCACATCATGGATGCTCCTCTATGATCCAGGACAAAGTGGGAGGTGAAACATGGCATGGGAAGGCTAAGTGGCAGGTGCCAGTCAGTAGTCCAGCTCCTCCAGGGGTCAGTATAGGAGACACCCAGCCAGGAAAGCCAGTGGGGCTCCTGGTAGAGAGAAGGGGTGTTTGGCAGCAGGCCATATGCAGACCTGCAGGCAAGAAG
This sequence comes from Myotis lucifugus, assembly GCF_000147115.1. Lineage (NCBI taxonomy): Eukaryota > Metazoa > Chordata > Mammalia > Chiroptera > Vespertilionidae > Myotis > Myotis lucifugus. Next base: position 248,597 of record NW_005871090.1, on the reverse strand, counting down.
ACAGCAGTGCTTTGCCCTTCCCCAGGGTTGCTTTGGTTATTCAGGGTCTTTTTGAGGTTCTATACAAATTTTAGAATTGTTTGTTCTATTTCTGTGAAAAATCCATGACATTTTAAATGGTGATAACATTGAATCTGTAGATCCTACAACTGGCCTTATCGTCTTTCCACCTGAATCTATTATTTCACATGGCCTCAAAGTAGTTGCCATTAGCTAAAGACTGGGGGCCACGACACAAACAGAAAACAGATTTGAGATCTATGTTGAGGATCAGAACTATGTAATGACGTGAGTGTCCTAAATTTCTGAAGGAGTTACATTGGCAAAGAAACTGTGAGCCAGGACTGAAAAAGTTTGGATGGTTCGAACTGTAAAACAACCCTTCATTACAATGTAAGTTACATGGAAACAGGGACCTTTTTCACTAGAAGGTAAGATACAGGAAAAGAATAATCTGTTTTCTCTGTGTTGTCGAACCAGTGTACCCAGTGCACAGGGCCTCACAAAGAGTAGAAGCTTAGTAAGTATACGTGGGGAAAAACAACAAAATCATGTAACCCTCAGAGACCTGAAAGTAGCACCAACTAGAATGTGGCAGTGAAAGCTTTGTATCGCCAAGGGAGGTAACTCCTCAGGCACCTTGAATATGGCCATGGAGGTTTCTGGGAAAGAAAAAACTCCCTGAGGGCAGATTTGGGGAACTGGGAAACATAGACAAGGGGGTTGCTCCCAGAGAGCAGAATCGGGGTCTATCAAGGCACACCCCCACCCTCACGGTACTTGTGGGGGGAGGCTGTTCGCAATGCCTGCTTAGCAGAATCTCATAGTTGTTATGTGTGTGCCTCCCAGTATTCCCTTGTATGAATAGGAGGTTTATTGGTCTCTGCAAGATCACTATGTTGTGTGCGCTGTGGGAGTTTGCAGGTAATTTATCTCTTTAGATAATAGGTCCTTGGACCTCGAGGAGCCACATCTGGATGGAGTGGTCCTAGCATGGAGCTGGATGTAGTGATTGGATGGACCTTTGTTTTGTCTCCCTTGGGGAAGGAATATGTCCTTGTGTAAGAAGAAAAACAAATTGAATATTTGAGTGGAGAAAAAAGTGATTAGACAGAATGTGCAAAGGCATGGAAGTTTCCAAAGCATGGCTTGTATGAGGAACTACAAGTGCACAGAGTTAGGGGGCAGGAAGGTCGTGTGAAACAAGGCTGGGGAGGCAAAAAGAAGCTCTTGTAAACCATGATAAGAATCTGGATTTTATCTCCAAAGCAAAGGTGGGGGGTGGGGCATCTGAGGACTTTTAAGTCAGGATAAAGCAATCAGATTAGAGCACTGAAGACATAACGGTGACATGGTTTTAAGCGTGGATTGGAGTTAGGCCACTGAGTTCTCAGGAAGAGCAATGAGTGGCTGCTGACTGTGACCCAGGAAGGAAATAATGGGGGTGAGCTGGTGTGAAGTGGGAGTCAATAGCTATTAATCCCTCCCTTCCAGCTTCTCCTGTCTATTCACTCCCTGCCACGTTCCATGTGCTGCTAAGCATAAAGTAAGGACTCAAAACCTTCTTGTACAATGAACCATTGTCACTGTACAAAATCCTCAAATTCCAGCACAAATTTAGTCCATTGAACAGAAATTCCATAGAGATACATTACTTCTGTGTTTGGATTGACCCAGGATACTACTCAAGGTAGACTATTTGCTATAACAACAATAACAACAACAAAAACCCACTAAAATTTCAGTGTTTTAACTCAATAGAGGCTATTTCTTAAGAAGAGAGCCACCATTCCCTGGGTATTGATGTCCTCTACTGGATTCTTCGCACTTGGCTGGCAGATGAGGAAGAAAAACAATAATATTTACCTGTTCTTTACTCCCTTAGCCCAGAAGTGACCCACATCATTCTGTTTACATTCCATTGGTAAGAACCAATCACAGGGCTCCACCTAATTGCCAGGGGGTTGTGGGAGTGTCATGTGCCTAAAAAGAAGAGCAGAACATTAGACAGTGATGAACCAAAGCAGTCTTGGCTCCTGGACTGACACTCACTTAACATTTATATTATAGTGTAATATTTAATTAAACATTTAATATTGAATGTAATATTTAGTTGAATGTAATATTTAATTAAATCCCATATTTCTTTTATGTTGAATGTTTTGTATTGAAATAGTTGCAGTAAAGAGGGGGAAAGATACTTGTTTTCTGAATATTAATGATTTGCCTTCCTACAGTTATAAAAGTCACTATGACTACATGTAAAATTAAATCTGAATCGAGCATTTCTCCTTGTTTAACATTGTCTTCTACTCTCAATCATGTGATGGATGATGTTCAATAATATCATGTAAATATATTATAAACAATTTCCAAGTGAAATTAAAAATCTTGCAAAAGATGCTAGATTTTATGTCAATAAATGTGATATTTATAAACTTCTTGAAGCACCTGCCCCCACCCCAAGTCACAGGAATAACAAGTGAAGATGAGAAATGAGGATTTGAATCAACTATGTACTTTAGAGGTGAGCAGTTTAAATATCAAATGTTATGAGGAGCCACTGTGAAAACTGACGAAGCCCTCAATCTAAAAAAAAAAAAAAAGCCTTTTTATGATCTTACTGCAAAAGTCAAATTTGGCTTAAAGAATGCTGTAGCACACTTAATTCTTTATAACTACATATGCACAAAAGTCAGAATTTATTTTCTATCTGTTCTAACACCGTGTATAAAACTCCATTTTAACCTAAGTTTAAAAATTTATTTTAATGATTTTTCCCCTTTCATTTCTCAGGCTTATTTCACTATCCAACCCTTTCTTCCCTGTGAAAATGTAGTCACGATTTTAAGTGGAATTAAGTTTTTCAGGACCAAATACATTCCAATATCAAGATCCTCCTGTCATGGAAAAACATTGGGCTTGGGCTTGGATGGAATGATCTATCAAGAGATAAAATATAAACACTATCCAACAGAACTTTCTGTGATGATAGAAATGCCCTACATCTGGTCTTTTCAACATGGAAACCACTAACCCCATGAGACTATTGATGGGTGCTGGCCTGTTGACTGAGTAGCGGAGGGTAAGTCACAACTAACCTTGCTTGAAACTATCCTACAAAATAGGTAGATATGCAAATCAATATACAAATGTTCTTGTATGTTATTATGTATTGCAAGGAAAGCAACAGAATAGGCTCAGGTTCAGAGAGTGGAGGATGATTGGGGGAGCCAGGCTGGAAGCCAAGGTAGGGACCAAGATTACCCTTCCATGGGTCAACCAGCCGACCTACAGGCCCCTTTATGACTCCTTCAGAGTACGGAGGTGTTTAATATCCTGCTCATGTATGTTAACATATTCCCCACAGTGGTTGTTAATACGAAATGTTCAGAATATATACCAACTGTAAAGTGCTATACAATCCTTAGTTGGATTTTAATCATTTGCTATTATCCTGGAGTATGCTGTTAAAAGTTTCTCTTTGAATTCCTTTAGACTTTTACTTTCATCATTCAGTTTGAAATATTTTCTAATATCTACTGTGATCTTTTTTTAATTATGGGTTATTTATAAGTCTGTTATTTAATGTCCCAATATTTGAAGTTTTTCTAGCTATCTTATATTATTAATCTAATTCTATCATGACCAGAGAACATACTCTGCAGGATTTCAATCACTTGAAATATATAGAATATTTTTTTATGCCCCAGCATTTGGTCTATCTTGATGAACCTACTGCTTGTACTCGAAAAGAATGTGCATTTTTCAATTATTAGGTAAAATGTTCATAAATATCAATTCATTATAGTTGATACAGTCTGTTCAGTTTTAGAAAAAAAAGTAAATGCCCAATCATTTGGGGAATATAAAGTGAATATAATAAATTCATATATAAGACAATTTTATTCCTAAGTACTCATGAACAATTTTACTCTGCAGGCATACTCAAACTTGGAAAGTTCTCTCACCAGCTCAACATTGCTCACTGCATTTTTCCTTCAGACAATTTTCTGAGTAGATGAGAACGACTGACAGTTATTGATGCAGAACTTTATAAAACTCACAAAGAAGTTATTTATCATCAGAACTTATGAAGCATCGGAACACTTTAAACCTCCGCTTTCCAAGTATTTTCCTGAAGGGCTTTGCAAAGCTAGAGTGACTCATGAATCTGGAAATGATTACATTTTGCTCTTCTTCATCATTGAAGGCACGACATTGAAACAGCTAATTTCTCCAAAAGAATGAGAAGCTCAAGGGTCTGAGCAGTCCATCTTCTACTACTACTACCGTTCAGACATGAGCTATTGCTTTCATGTAAGCCTGATGTCCAAGGTTCAGTATAAACAAAAAATCAGGAAACATTTATTTAAAAACAAATGAATTTTAATGTGACTGGTGCATTGGGTTTTTAGCTGTAAGCAACAGAAATTAATTGTCTGATTTGAGTTGTAAAAACATACGGGATAAGTAGGTGGCTCACACAAAAGGAGGAAGGATAAATAATTGGGACTTGAAAATGGACAGGAAACAGGGTAAGTCCAAGTCTGAAAACTATTCCTTCAAATGGTAGTTGCATTGGCCTGAAGGAATGTACATACTAGCTGCTACATTTCTTTTTGTCTTTGCAAACTTCATGAAAAGTCTTGGGGAGATGTATCTGATTAACCAAACCTGCTCACAAATCCAACACCATATAAAGCTACCATATAAAGGTGTGAAAAATGTTTATCTGGCTTTTTTCAGCCTCTAAGGAAGAGTTAGACTCTACATTTCACCAAGTGTTATGCAGTAGGAAATACCTCCGAAATAGGAAAAGGATTCAGAGGATAGCCTGAAAAGAAAGAAATGCCTGTTAAATAATCCTTTCTGTCTTTATAATCGAATATATTCACACCATAAGGCAAAGGGAGGGCTTTTCTGTTTTGCTTATTTATTTGTATTATATTTTGATTTGTCAAGAGCAGTAGCTAGCTATTCAATATCATGTTTATCTGCACATTGGCTTGGGGAATCAGAAGAACTGGGCTTAATACTGGATTTGTTATGAACTAGCTGTGTGATCTTGGTCAAGTCACTCTTTCCTTGAGCCTCAGTTTCCTCACCTGTAAATGAGGAAATTGGAGAAGATGAACCCTAAATCATCTATCAAGAATCAAAATCTTTATTGGCATTATCCAATAGCACTTTGTGTGATGATGTGAACGTTGTACCCCTGGTCTGTCCAAAAGAAGCCACTAGCCCCATGAGACTACAAAGCACTTAAAATGTGGCTGGTGTGACTGAAAAACTGAATCTTCAATTCTACCTAATTTGAATGAATTTAAATTTAAGTAGTCTCCTGTGACTAGAGACTACCACATTAGACTGTTCAACTCTAAATTATAAACCCTGGAAAAGCAGGGGCCACATTCATTTTACTGACTTACTTACTCTTAGAGTCCATTACAGTGACTGGCTGAACATGTGGCAGGTTGTTAAGCTTTCTTTAATTATTTATTGGGCCACAAAAGTGCTAGGCGCTGGACATCCATATGTCAACTTAATAGAAATGAATCATTGTTCTCATGATGCTTACATTCTACTGGGAAAAATGCATAATGAAAATATGAGTACAACTTTTAGTGTGTTAGGAGGTGATAAGAATTAAGGGAGAAAACTAAATCAAGAGGCAGATCAATAGAGTGACAGCTGGGGCAGAAGGTTTGTGATTTAAACATGGAGATCACGATAGGGGCATAAATAGAACATTGGGGAACCAGCTAGAACTGTAAGAAATATCAATCATGCTCTGTTAACCGTGATTGTTTTTTTTTCTGATTGAAGAAGGCACATTCTAACTTGGCTGGCAGCTGCACTCAGGACCTGGGAGCTCACCTGCAAGTTCAGCCCTTCCTCCCCATAACAGGAGCTGCCTATTATCATGGAAAGATTAAGAACTTTGTTTCAGAAACCTGAATTGCCAGCCCTTTGAAGATCCCCAGCCCTTTTGCATACCTGCAGGCCTTTGCAAATCTCCAGCCTGCTTACATATTAACTGCCCATTTGGCATACCCTTTGGCTATTTCCCCATGTAATTCTTTGTACTTCTACCAATCTAAGCAGCTGGCTTATGGTGGGGTACAGAGCAGATTTTTGTGGATGACCTGCTGCTCTCCCATACTGCTGGCAGAATTGGAATAAACACTCATATAGGTTTCAACCCTGTCTCTGCTTAATTGGCTCAAGTAGTGACTGGCAGCATTCACCCAATGATTGTCCAGTTACAATCAGGCAATAAAAAGGGAACATTTGAGTAAGGCTTGCTGATGCATGGAAGTTAGCCATGCAGCTATCTGGGAAGGAATAGTCTAAGCAAAGCCCCCCAGTTGAGATCATGCCTGGAATGTTCCAGAAACTACAAGATGCCAACTTGGCTTTGTGTTGGGAAGGGATGGAGGGAGATCAATAAGGAGGTAAAAAGAGAAATGTGGTATATGTGGGGTGGAGAGGTGGTCCTGTAAAGAGTTTTTGTGTTTTTTTTTTTAAGATGGATGGGAATTATTGGAGGATTTTGAATAGGGGACAGTGACATGATCTTTGGCTGCCCTGTTAAGTGCTGTGGGCTAAGGGCAGATGTAGAAGGACTATATAGAGAGATATTTCAACAATCCAGGTGAAAGGTGGTGGTGACCTGGACCACAAATGAGCAAATTCTGGCTTTTTAAAGGTAATGGCAACAGCATTAGCTAATGGATTGGCCACGGGCCATAAGAAGAAGAGATGAGGCAAAGATGACTGAAATTATTTTGGCCTGGGCACTACATTAATTGAGTGGCTATTCAGTGAGCTGGGAAGGACTGGGGAAGGGCCGGTGGGAGAGTAGACCAGTTCTATTTGGCATCTGTGAAGTCCAAATCCAGAATGAAGAATGAATGCGGCCTCTGAATCTTCCAGCTCCCGTGACACAGGAGTCTGTCCTTACAGCAGAGGTATAACTACCCACCTTATGGGAACCAGAGAAGCATGTTGATCTGCGGGAAGGGGTGATCTGCTGCTTTGTCCAGATGTGGAGATTGTCCTGGCACCTCCCTTTACCCCAAGCCCTTAGCTGCCAGTGACTGCCCATTTCCCAACGAGCAAAGCTTCCAGTTGTGCTGGCCACTGTTTATTCTGCCTGGAGGAAGCTGTCTAGACATCGTCTTTCACTCCTTGCTAATAGAGTTTTGCTTTTTTTTTATAATTTAATTTTAAGGTGTTGAATAGATTGACTACCTGGTGTCCGTCCCCAAGGTACTTACATTTCCAGACTAGACACCATTACACAATTTTAGCAAAAGAGACTTTTCAAAATATGTACATCCTGGGGACAAAACATTGCCTATTATTAGTGCATTTCAAACTAAATTTGCCTTTATTTTACATAAGTGTGTTTAAAACTGAAAAGACATGACATAGAAAATAAGTGTAACATTGAAATACATAGACACTTGGGTTAAAAAAAAAATGATAGAATTTCTCCCCACCCCCCTTTATCCTTTGAAAGGATTTTTTAGATTTTTGAAATCTTTCATTTATAAAAATCTGGGAGCCTGGCATTTGCTCTGTCTTGTGGTGGTGCCAAGAAAATAAAATAAAGTGTTTGCCATATGATAGGACAGAAGTTCTCTTTAATTTCCTAGGAGAGCCTAGACTTGGAGAATTTGAAGCCAACAGAAGGTAACTGGATAGGAAAACCCCAAGAATGGCTGCAGGCCTGCCAAGCTTTCTCTGGGGAGGCATTTGCAGAACAAGGACTGCATTGTTTGGCCAAAAGGCTACCCAGGACAGCTCCCTACTCCCCCACTATCTAGTTCCTGGCCAGGGTTCCAGAATTGCTTCTGGGTCCTAAATGTATCCATGTTTCTTTTGTCATGAGTAGGGACCCTGGCTAGCCAGTAACTTCTCTCACATCCCCTCTCTGGATCTCTGATTGCTTGTAACTTCAGTGTCCCTCCTAAACGCCTTGTATGGAGAGAGGGTTTGTTTATCCAGCCGTGGGGTTGGAGTCCCCATTGAAGCAATCTTTGTCTACTGGCATATCTGGTCTCTCTCACTGTTGGTGGACACCGTTGGTGCCTGGCTCAGATCCCTCTTACCATCCTGTACACTCAACCCTGTGGTGAGAGGTGCTGATAATGGCTCATAGCTGCACTCTTCTCTGAGAATTGCCCTGGACTGATGGGAGTCACCTAGACTTGGAGATGCCTGGCAAGTTAATTCCCACCCTCAAGTGGTCAATGACTAGTCAGAGGGCATAAAACTCATCCCCTTTGCCCCAGTCAGACATTCTGCAATGCAACTTATGCTCCAGAGCCCTCGCAGAAGTATAACTACCCACCTTATGGGACCTCACAGGTCAGATTAAGGCTACCTTTCTTGCGTCCATATCATTATTCGGTTCCTTTCACTTCTCTATCCTACTTCCTGTTCTCTGACAGGCGTCTGCTGAGAGCACTCCCTTGACACATTGTGTGCACACGCAGCCCTGGCTCAGCCCTGCTCCTAGGGAACCCAAGACAGTGGTCTCCTGGTCCCAGAGTGAGGAGCATCTGCTATGACATCTTACTGAAGGCGGGGAGACCTTGCTCTTTTTGTTTTGTCAAGCAAATTCCCTTGATGTGTACAAATGCCACAGAGAGTGAGCTGACCTATGACCATTGGTAACTGTGTGTTGTACCTCAAAAAGAGGCTAGCTGAGCCCTGGATGGTAGTTCAGTGGTTAGAGCATAAGCCCCCACACTGAAGAGCCTTGGATTTGATTCCTGGTCAAGGGCAGGTACCTGGGTTATAGTTCGCTCCCCACCCCCAGTTGGGGCAGGTCAGGAGGCAACCAGATGGTGATGTATCTCTCCCACAACTATGTTTCTCTACCCTCTCCCTTCCTCCCTCTCTTCTACTTTCTTGCACTACTTGATATTTTATGTTTAAATCATCAAGCTATAAAAAAACACACAACACAAAACCTAGATGCTGTCTTAGTGGCTTTTGGAGATTAAAGTGTCCCTTAAATACCAGTGTCAAAGGGAATAACATTGTTTTTAAGAGAGTCATGTTAATTCAAGGTAGACTGCTGCCAGGTTAAAGGAAGACCTACCCTGCCATGGGCAGGAAGGCCTGCACTTTTACACCTCCTGAGGTTTCTGTCTAGTGTCTTGGCACCATTGACCTAATGCAAGCAGAGATTCCAGCTCTGATGACCAGCACAGTCTCAAATGTGGGCTAGTCCTCATTGGTGCAGGTCTTTTTGCAACAGAAAAAAGAGACACGGTTTGCATTTGATGGACTTTGCTAAAATTTCAAAAAGCATTCTTTATAAATTCACAAAATGTTCTCTGCGGTTTTACTATAAATGTGGTCTTTTGTTTATTGCAAAATAGAACACCCACTTATATAACTGAAACAAATGAAAGCCACATTACTGGAAGTTTTGTGTTTAGTGGTTGTATATAACCATTCAGGGATAAACAAAATTGTGTCTTTTAAATGAGGTTACACAGAGACATGATGGATATCCCTTCTATAATGTAAAAAAAGGATATTTATATGAGTTATGTTGGGCCAGAGTACTTTTGTGTATAATTTATATATATATATATATATATATATATATATATATATATATATATATCTAGATGTTCACCTTATGGGTTGACATGGTGTTACAATGGTGTTAAAATTCCCATAGATCTTGAATAGATCACTCATAGGGATAAACACATGCACACATACCCAGATCTATTTCATGGCTTTTTAAAAAAAAGATTTCTTAAAATTGATTTTTAGAGAGAGAAAAAGGGAGAAGGAGAGAGAGAGAGAGAAACACCACGGAGTGGGGATCAAGCCTGCAACCTGGGCATTGAACCAGCAACCCTTCAGTGCATGGGATGACGCCCAACCAATGGAGCCACACTGGCCAGGGCCTATTTCACATGTTAAAGTGTTACATTCTAAAAACAAGAAGGAAAAAGGAAATAGCCATTTCATAATCTTTGCTATTCCTACACCCCTCCCAAAAGAGAAGGTAGTAGTTGCTAACTCTACCGAATTCAAATTGAAGTAATGGGCACACAATTTCAAAATGTTTGTAAATTTTACACTTTTGTTTATACTGGAAGAGAAGTGCCAGATTCCTGTGCTGATCTCTTTATCTGGACTCTTTTACTTTTCCCAAACCTGCTCCCCTTCAACTTCTCTCCCATGAGTTAAAAATCTTGTCTCCCCAGGATCTCTGATTGGAGATCACTGCCTTCAAGAAGTCTTCCTTGAATTTCATTCACTAGAAAATCTAAGTTAGGAGTCTTGCCTTTGTACTCTTGTGATGCACCCCACCCCATCTTAGTACTTACAACTCTGAGTTTTAATTCTCAGTTTATCTGTCTTTCCTCCCTGGAAGACTGAGCCCCTTTAAGAGTTTTAAGGAAATCCTGCTTGTTACGGGGTCCTCAGGACCCAACACAATTATTAAAGGATTTAATTGTCAATGAGTGAATTCTTATTAGGAGATTCTATTGGATTTTTATACTACTTAGCTATAAGAAAGGATGAAATATTGCCCCAAAATACCCATCCTTAAATTCCTTTATATAGTCCTATCCTTAAAAACCTAAAGGCCTCAGTAGCTTTCTCTTTAAAATTTTATTCACTTTTCACATATCGACAAGCACTCAAACTGTCTTGTGATACAGGAGGACATAAGATGAGTGTTCTGTGTCCTGTCATAGATGAAATATGGGTCCTGCCCTGAGATTCATGGCACATGTCCACCTGGACCGCCCACGAAATGATGGCAGGAACATCCAGCTTTCTAAGGCTTTTATCCCTGCCTATCAACGTTTATCCACTGGCTGTGGAGAAGCCAATGTTTAATTGGAAACACTAAGAAATAAGAAATGGCAGTGAAACAGGGACAGAGGTTTCTTTTTTCAAAATCACAGAAAGAATTAGGCGAAGAGAAGGGGAAGGGAGGGAAGTTCTCGGGCTTCCCTTTGTTAAGTCTCTTCCTCTGCTCATCTACATTGTCGGTTTTCAATAGCAGCATTGTTTTTTTTTTTTTTTGTCTGGACAAGTAGAACAAAATGCCAGCCAAAAAAAAATAAGAAGCAAACTTTGAACATCGAGAAAAATCACTTAAAAGCTGATTCCACCTAGAGATATGAAGCCATAACCTTACCAATTCGTGTAGAGCCCCAGGGTCAAAACTTTGAATGAACAGTTAAGGATTGTACCATTAATAGTTCTGCCCTCTTCCCTTCTACCATGAATGTATAAGACAATTTATGAATAGCACCCAACAGAGGGCCACTTAAAGTTTTAAGCATCAGTCGAGTAGTCAAAGCTTTATAATCTATTCTTACAGAACAGAATTCTAAAAATTAATGTTCTGTGGCTCTAATTTAAATGAAAGAATTTCACCATGGGCATACATTTGGTTCCAGGAAAATGAACATTTTAATGTAATTCTCAGAGAGTTTATAAAGTGCAGGAAGACAATTCAGTGCCAGAAGAACGTGACACAATGAGAATACCAGCTTGAGCAACAGCACCATTATCTAATAAAAAGCATAATGAAAACATGCTATAGGATATTAATTGTTACCTGCCGATAATTTAGGCTTCTGCAAGCCATTTTATCAAGCATGCATTTTATTTGTGAGCTATTTTCTCCTTGTCAGGCTCTCTGAATTAATTCAATGCCTCCTTCAAGAACATATCTCATGGTTCAGAAGTTCGTGGCCATTTGGCTCAGTAGCTTGCATTTACTTGGTTGTAGATTCTCAGTATAACAACAGCTAACAGGTTATTTTCAAGCAGTGGTTTAAGTATATGGGAATTATTCAATTTTATTCTTATCATAAAAGTACTTTCAGAATTCCCATTTTATGAGAAAACTGCTTATTACAGAGGACAAGCAGCTTGCCTAAGGTCTTGCACTTAGTACATAACAGAGTAAATTTTGAAAACAAATGATCTGTCTCCAAAACCTGTGGCCTTTATCACAGGGACACACTGTCTCACACACATTGCTTTATTTAATCACATGTGCATAGTATTAGGTCAACTCTAGTTTATTTGCAACTATTGGGGATTACTCCCAAAGATAGTAATCCTAATATTATCTTTTTTCCTTTGCTTGGTACCTAAACAGAGGCGGAGATAGTGGTAACTGTATGTGGTTTAAGATTTTTGCTTTAAAATTGCCATTTACTCATCACCTATTATGCTAGGGACTATACCGATTATCTATAAATTGGTATATATCAAACTAACTCAGTCTTAGTGTCCAAAAACAACAACCATTTACTATCAGTATGTCTCCTGGTTCTGGGGTTGCCTGGGCTCAGCAGGGCGGTTTTTGATTACAGCTTCTCAGGCAGATGTGGTTGCAGCCTGACATGGCTGGCCATTTAGGCTGAGGACATGGCTGGACTCATCTTGATAATTAGTCACTTGCATACCTGGTGCCTGGGCTAGGAAGAAATAAACAGCTGTGGACTGGAGTGGAGGGGTCTCTATCTTTCTCTATTTCAGTGAGGTCTCTCCAGCATGGCAACCTGAAGTAGCCAGACCTCTTCGATGTTGTTCAAGGCTCCAAAAGTGTATGACCTGAGGGAGCCTTAAGAGTCATGAGTCACCTCGACCACATTCTATTTATTAGAAGGGAGTCACTGAGGCCAGCGCATCTTTGAGGGAGGGGAATCAGTTTTCATCTCACAGTAGGAAGAGTAACAAAAAATTTGCAGACATGTTTTTGTTTTTTTTAAAATATATTTTTTTGATTTTTTTACAGAGAGGAAGGGAGAGGGATAAAGAGATAGAAACATCAGTGAGAGAGACACATTGATCAGCTGCCTCCTGCACACCTCCTACTGGGGATGTGCCCGCAACCAAGGTACATGCCCTTGACCGGAATCGAACCTGGGACCCTTCAGTCCGCAGGCCGACGCTCTATCCACTGAGCCAAACCAGTTAGGGCGCAGACATGTTTTAAAACCTTCATAGGTACAATCATAAACTCTTTGCATACTTACCTTATTGAATTGTCAAATTATCAATGCAAAGTAGACATTATCTTCATAGTACAGAGGAAGAATCAGACACCCAAATAGGAAGTGACAAAACTCAGATTCAAACTCATACTTGCCTGAATCCACAACACAATCCCATTCTCTCATCTGTGGCACTCTAGTATCTTAGCCCCTCCCCCTCCCCCCTCCAATAAGAGGTTTCCAACACAATTAAAAATAGAAATAAAAAGCAGGACCATTTAAGGAGAGTAGAATAATTCAACGGCACCAATTATTCATTTATCTGGAAAAGGGGGGACAAAATGGATAAAGGGGGTAACAGATGGAAACTAGACTTTTGGTGGTGAGCACATAATATACAGATATCAAATTATAATGGAGCACACCTGAAATTTAGCTGAAATTTAAACTGATGTTATGTGAAGAAAGATAAATTAATTAATTTTTAAATATTTGCTGAGAGAATAGAACTTGAAGGTTTCCCCCACCCCCCAATAAATATGTGAAGTGATGGATGTGTTAATTAACTAGATGGGGGGTGGGGGTAATCCTTTTACAATGTATATGTATATCAAATCACCACATGTACACTTTAGATATTTTATCTTTTTATTTGTCAATTATACCTCAACAAAACTGAAAATAAACATTAATTAAAAAACATTAGTACTGATTCAAATACTACAATATCAACAGTCACCAATTAAGAGCATAAAAGATAGTCAGAAAAGCTGTATTTTCTCTCCTACATGGACATAATACAATTTAGATAATAAAACCAAATATCCCAAATCTTTAAAATATATGCAGGTTTCAGGATTAACTTCATTTAAGGAAACTCAATACTGACAGGTAGAACAGAAAGTCATGAGAAAATTAAGAGGTAGTTAAAACATTTATAATTCCTAGCTTTCTGTCATTACGGGCTCCAAGCCTGTAAAAATAACGGAACTTCCTTCAGAATCAAATAACAACTGGAATTAGTACAATCAGGGAAGAATCAGGAAGCTAGGGCCTCAGGTCCAAAACATAACCAGATTGGATGTTTCTTTGTGAAGCCTCAGAGGTATAATTTAAAAATTACTGAGTTAATTTGCTTTTCTATAACAAATGGTCCCTGAAAATGATGGCGTAATTTATCACCCAGGCATGAGGATGAAAGGTTCCTGGTGGGTAGCCAGGCCTTGTCTGGTCTCATAAATTCTGCCATTGTGAGATTTCCTCCATCCCTGGCGAGTTTATAGACACAGTACATTTCCATGTTATCACCTTTCATTTCCAGTTCTGGCAATCCAAGCTTTTTTATTAAAAAGAAATCAAAACAAACATAAAAGCCAATAAATATGCTGCAATAAAAACTCATAAAGAATCCAGACATAGAGGAAGTTAGTATCTGTTGTTGCTGGCCATTTCCTTCTCATCCCAACTCCACTTAAAATAGCCTTCATTCATACACACTAACCAACAAACGACAGTGAGTAAATAAAGGTATTTTGCTTCAAAAAAGCATTGGTCACTTAAGAGATCAAAACTTCAAAATAAGACAATGAGTTCTGATGCCAAAATACCCAGGACCACTGAAAAGATAGAAGATACATTTGGGGGCCCAAAGGGTTTTTCCAGATACTTCTCTGGCATTGTGAAAGAGTGGGCTTTGCAAATTGACCAAGATATGGGGTTCACTAGACATTCATAAAATAATGATCCCTCTTCATTGATTCATTCATCCTTTCATATAATTACCTTTCATCTATTCAACAAACACGTGGGATTAATTCTTATTCCATCTTTTCCTAGTTGAATAAATTTGGTTATTACTTAACCACTTTATGTGTCAGTTTTCTCTTCTGTAAAATGGGGATAATAATAGTATTTACCTCGCAGGGTTATAGTGAGGGTTAATTAAGTTAATACCCATAAAGCTCTCAGACTTGTGCCTGATATCTGGTGATAAGGGTTATGAACACATATTAATTAATGACTACTGACACACCTCATTTTATTGCACTCCACTTTATCGAACTGAACAGATGTTATGGTTTTTTTTTTTTTGTTTTACAAATTGATGGCAAGACCCTCCATCAGCAAAAAGATTACAACTTGCTTTACTGTGATACTCACTTTATTGTGGTGGTCAGGAACCAAACCTGCAGTATCTGTGAGGAATGCCTGTGCTATGTGCCAATGACCCTGCTAAGCACTAAGTACATAAAGAAGGAAAACAATGATACTGAACTCAAATGTTTTCCAGTCTGGTGGGGACACAGTCATGCTGACAATGACAAGAAGTGCTTTAACAGGATAAAGGTTAAGACTGGAAGCAAGGAAACCATGTAGGCATTGATTGCAAGAGTCAAAGAACTGAAGCAATGGATAAGAAAGTGAGGGCTTTGTGGGGTAGAGAAGAGGTTAGATGCATCAGCCTTTTAGGAAGTAGAATAATGAAGCATGGAAATTGATTGGATGTAGGAAGTAAAATAGATGAAGGCTTAGAGCAGCGGTTCTCAACCTGTGGGTCGCGACCCCTTTGGGGGTCGAATGACCCTTTCACAGGGTCACCTAAGACCATCGGAAAACACATATATAATTACATGTTCAGTTTGTAAGAATGAAAATACATCCTGCATATCAGATATTTACATTGCGATTCATAACAGTAACAAATTTACAGTTATGCAGTAGCAACGAAAATAATTTTATGGTTGGGGGTCACTACAACATGAGGAACTGTATTAAAGGGTCGCGGCATTAGGAAGGTTGAGAACCACTGGCCTAGAGGGTGGCTTTTCGCTACTGCCTTGGCAATTGAGTAGATGATGATTGCTTCCCATAGATACAAATAAAAGAGGAAGAGGGGAAGGAAGTTCAATTGTGGACACTTTGTGACTGAGGTGGAGATGTTACTGAGGAATTGGATGTGTGGGTCTGAGATGGTTAAGGTTGATGACTGAGATTGGGAATTGTTAGCTGATAGGCAAGAAAGGAAACCATTGAACCACGTGAGGTTTTCTAAGGACATGTCCCTCCTTTACCAAGTATATTACCTTTCTCATTTTTGTTGCTGTTGTTAATCCTCACCTGGGATATTTTTTCCATTGATTTTTTTAGAGAGTTGAAGGGAGAGAGGTGAGGAGAGATATAGAGAGGTAGAAGGAGAAACATCAATGAGAGACACATTAATTGGTTGCCTTCCACATGTGCCCCAACCAGGGCCAGGGATCGAACCTGCAGAACCTGCAACATAGGCATGTACCCTTGACTGGGAATTGAACCCACGACCCTTCAGTGCATGGGCCAATGCTCTAACCACTGCTCAGGGCTACCTATGTCATTTTAATTACTATAACAACCCTGTAAGTTCAAGGTATTAGTTAGAACATGGTTTCAGGCAGTGTGTGACTTAGACCCAAAACAACACTGGCTTAAAGGAGATACATATTTATTTCTCTCTCATGTAAAAGTCTGAGCTGGATGTAGAGGCATTGCTCTAGGTATGATGCTTCATGGTATGAGGGATCCAGGGTCCTTCTCTTTGGTTGTTCTACCAAACGTAGACTCACTTCCATGCCTATATCCAGCCAGCAGAAAGGGGAGAAGAGGGACAGAAGAACATACCCATTCTCTTAAAGCCATGGCCTGAAAGTGAATATGTCACTTACACTTTGGGCCCATTGTTAAGAATTTAGTCTGTGTTAATACATAGTTGCAAGGAAGGCAAGCCTTTGTTCTGAGTGGTCCTTGTAGCACTGTTTGTAAAAGCTATATTGGAAATAACACTCATGTTCTTGATAGTGGACACTATGCTGGGGATATTGTATAGCTGTACAAAGGAATGAGGAATAATTCTATAACCTCTTATGGGGAATCACTGGGATGAGTAGAAAAAAGCATAGTCAGCAGCAGTATTTATCTGAGAAGTGAAAGGCATATAAACACACATATACATTTGCATTTATGAAAATACTAGAGGCCCAGTGCACAGAATTCGTGCACTGGTGGGGTCCCTAGCGGCTGGCAGCGGCCAGCCAGGTATTCCCTCCCTTCCCCTGGCAGGCCCCGCCCTCTGGTCAAACTCTCTGATGTATTCCCGGTTGAGGGGACAAGTTGCATACTACGTTTTATTATATAGGATTAGAAAATGAATTGTGCTGTTTAAAAATTAGTATCCTAGAGAGGAAAGACAGGAACAGGATGGAAGAGACTAGAATAGAGGCCAACTTGTTTGAATATATTGTGTGCTGATTTGGTAGCTTGCAAATACTTAAAATAATAATAAAAGAAAATTACAATTAAAAACACAATTCTTAAAAGTCAAAAACAAAATGCAACAAGTAAATCTGATTATAAATTCATTTGGTCACCAACCCTCGTCCTCTGAGTGACTTTAAACCACAGGAATTTGATAGTATATCTCTAGTGGACTGTACATTATGGACAAAAACAAACTGTCATAAACATTTTTTCAGTAATCACACATTTGCAGTGGTGTTGATATTGTTGAGAACAGTGGAATAAAGCAATGGATGACTTTGCTGAATATCCTTGAGAACCAGTTTTTTGTTTGTTTTTTTAAGATGAAAACAAAAGGAGGCATAAACATGTAAAAATTAGTAAGACCAAAAAGTCTGTAGTCCTGAATTTGAATTAGAAGATTCATTATGAATTTTCTTTTTTAAAAAAATAGATGTACACATGCATGCAGATGTTTTCTAGATCTCCCCACTGAAAAGGTCTGGATACACTGATGAACTCAGTAACATAAGCAAGCACCCCTTATGCCAGAGTGCTAGCTCTCAATGCCATCGCTTCAGTAATGGCACCAGGAATGTGGCTGGTTCTGGGTCAAGGGAATATCTATGATGTGCCTGGAACAAGGAAGCCATCAAAGTCACTAAGTACAGGTCAAAGGTCTCAGGAGTGAGTGAACTCTAAGAGTCACTGACCAAAAATGGGAAATTCAGACCATGAATTCAGCCAGAAACTGGAATGGATTGAAACACATCAATTAGTTCCAACTCCAAAGCAAATAGCAGAATTAGACAATTCTTTGGTCATCTTTGGAAAAGGTTAGAGATTAAATTATTGTTTTGAAAACAAATTAATGTGAACTATATTTCAGGTTTCTGAATAGTTGGTTAAAGGAAGTTTCACTTTTTAAATGTGTTTTGGTAATATTGAAGAGGAAATAATAGAATCAGAATACTGACATTTTGCAATTTCTAAAAATTGTATACATATTGATCTAGGCAATGATCATTAATACCTGCTAACATAAAAAAAGCTTCCTAATTGAAGTGCATACTACCATTGTGAAAAACTATTTTTAATAACTCAAACCTATTTTTTAAAATATATTTTTTAATTGATTTCAGAGAGGAAGGGAGAGGGATAGAGAGGTAGAAACATCGATAATGAGAGAGAATCATTGATTGGCTGCCTCCCACATGCTTCCTACTGGGAACCAAGCCTGTAACCCGGGCATGTGCCCTGACCGGGAATCGAACCATGATCTGATTTATAGGTCGATGCTCAACCACTGAGCCATGCTGACTGGGCACTCTTATTTTTATTCAGTCTTTAGATTTAACTATAAATTCTTAGGAAATACAGTGAACAAGGAACATATTAAACAACATCTAGATGATACTGATCATCAGAATCAAGACTATGGGAAACCAAGCAGGAGAATATACCTGGTTTATTTAATAAATATTTCAAGGACAAAAACATTTCAAGGAGTAGATTATATCTGTCAAATACAATGTATAAACCTTATCTGGATCTTGATTTAAACAAAGAACTTAGAAAGCACTGAGGGAAAGTCAAACACTGATGAATATTAGAAGATATGAACTATTATTACTTTTTAAGTATGATGCATTGTAGAAAGTCCTTATCTTTTAGAAATACATATGACATTTATGAATAAAGTGACATAATGGATAGTGTTTCTGGGATTGGCTTCAAAATAATATGGTGGCATTGGCATGAGGGATTCAGATGGAACCAGATTTGTCATGAGGTAATAGTTGCTGAAACTATGATAGGTGCCAGGGGTCTTTATACTCTTTCCCATTTTTTAATGTATGTTTTAAATTTTTCAATATTAACATTTTAAATTGATTTCTATGGAAAATAGGAAGAATGGATATTGGCAGGAAACTAGAAGTTTCTACTGCAGTATATGTAATAATGCAAATCCATTTTATAAATGAAGAAAATGTGACTAAGAAAAGAGAAATTGATGTCATCCTAGGTTGGCAGACTTAGGAAAAGGGGCAAAGTAGGCAGGCCAGGAGAACATAGTGCCACAGGCACTGTGAGAGGGGGTTTGGAAAGGAAGAATCCCTGTGCTCATAAAAATGTGATGATTTTTTTTAAAAAAGTAAATTGATTAATCAAGCATTTATTAAGAACCTACTGTTAAAGCTCCCTGACCAAAGCCCCTCAGAACACACCTTGAATCAAACAAGGTGAGATTTACTTAGCCTGATGCAGCAGAGAACACGCCCTGAGGGGCTATGGGGCCTCTTAGGAAGGGGGATCTAAGGGGGCTTCTTATGGGTTTGGGTTCATGTTGGATGATTCTAAGGAGGGTTTAAGGAAACCAGAGCTCATTCTGAGTGGCTGTTGTCCAAGCAGAGAGGTCTGAATAATTTATCTCTAGGAAGCAGGAAGGTTAAAGCAGACCTAGTCAGAGGGGCCATGGTTAATCATTTTTGTGGGTGCCAAGTGGCCTTGCCTCTGTTCTGTTTATATGTGTGAGCTTGGTTTATGTTCAGTGAGAAACATCATTCCCTGAGTGTCAGGAGGGCCATTTTTTTCCTTTCTTAGTGCTTCTATGTCAAGCTTTATGCTAGGGTTGCAAACCTGGGTAGCAAGTCTCCAGTCCCCGCCGCCCCCGCCCCGCCCCCACCAAGGGTAGATTCAAGGCCAATCAGATGGGGACATCTTGGCACATCACACATTGAACAAACTTTATTTTTAACTTTGCTTTTTAAGAAGAACACATATAGGCATCTAAAATTATAAGGGGGGAAGAAAGGAGACAAAAATGGCTCCCAAATGGTATGAGCAAGCATAAATTTAAGAGCCATAAAGTGGATTGAAAATGACATCATCAATTAACCAGGAAAGTCCCGAGTAGCAAGGATAGACAACCCATTAAATAAAAAACCAAAATGAGTCTCATTAACGATTACAGCAACCTTCTAGATAGTTTTAGAAACCATTGAAAGAAATCCAGGTTGCATGTTTCTAAATCACTTCACACCATTAATTTTACATAAAGAGCAGCGCCTTGGAGAAATAAATGAAGCAATTCACCTGGCACCGAGAGCAAGATCATTCAAGAAAATCACCACTTGGAAGCAAGAACCCGAGTTGCTTTTGCATTTATATTTTGCTATTGGCCACATCAAACAATTTCAGCTGAAAGAAGAGAGAGTAAAGTAATTCAAATCACTTCCCTTGAAATGGTAGCTAAGTTGGTAAAGCTGCTGGGCGGTCCTATCTTCTTAAGTAGAAATGGTTTGCAAATCACTTTTTGGTCTCTACTTCTTGGTATTTAGATGTTATGGCTTATAACTTAGAGGAAATAGAGACAGAGACTAAGTAACTTGTTCATTCAGTATATAGCTAAGGTTATTGGAGTCCAGAGCTTGTATTGTCTGAAGGATGGGAGTCATGTTTTGATTACTTCTCGTTAATAACCTGGGATTGCAAACTCAGACTCCTGAAAGGAACCAAGTAGGTAACATGAAGATGTGTTTGATTTCAAGGTTAGGAACTATGGCCAAATGAACAATGTTTGTCCCAACTAAAGGCATTCCATTAAAAATAAATAAATACTGTGTTGGCTTCACAAAACCTTTTTTGGTGCCCTCTGGCAGAACTTTAGCTTGATACCTGTGGTTAACGCTGTTAATCCTATGTCTATTTTAGGTCATTCCTACTCTTCAATACTTTCCCTCCCAACCATTTCCTTCTTTGTCAGTCTCTCCTGCTTCTTACCCCCAAAGGTTCATTCTCAATTAGGAAAGTTCTTTTTATTTCTTTTAATCCATCAGAATGCCTGGGTCAGATAAAATTCTCTCTGCTTTCTTTGTTCACTCTACCAACACAAACAATAGATTTTAAATCGTTGCAATGAAAGACCAGTTCATTTAGAATCTGAATATGGAAAAAAAATTTTGGAAATGTACAAATCTACTACTGTGATTTTACCCTGAAAAAAATTAAGGGCCAGAGATCACATGGCTTTCTCAAATTCATAGGTTTCCCTAGTCAGTTAGCTTTTTACTGACATAGCCATATGTTAAAACAAAGCATTCTCTTCTTCCTGCAGAAGAGTTTCTTCTATCCTTTAGTCAGCTAACAGAAAATCTTTCTTGTTTCATTAATTTTAATTTGCAATCTTCTAATTTCTTTTAAGATCATAAAACCTGCTCAGTTTACTTAGTGCAGTGTCCACAACCTTTGATGAATACCCGACACAGTATGTGAACAAACCCAGGCTAGCTTGCTAGCGGAAGAGCAATCACATGGAAGAGAGCTGAGGACACCCCACACCAGTCTTCAGCCAGGCAACCCCCAAACATTGAGAGAGCCAAACCAAAACTGCAAGTATTACCAGCTCACCTGACGACTTGTGAAATAATGCATGCTTATTATTTAAGATACTAAAAGTTGGGGTGGATTGTTATACAGCAGTAGCTAACTGATACGTGCCTTAATTTAGGGACTGGTGGTACAAGTTTGATGTAGACAAACTGCCATAGTTTCCACCAACTCCTCAATTGGTTTTAGAAGATGGTTAATTTGGAATTTGGCTTCCAAACAAAACCCTAAATTGTTTTGTTGCTGTTTTAAATTTCAGGACTTCTTGCCTGCCTGACTGATTGATGGTTTACCTCTGGGTAAAGTGATAATATGAAGAAATGTTAGTTGCTAGGGCAAGGTGTGGCAATTGGCTGAATACCATTAAACATAAAACCTACCTGGCTGTTAATATATTGATGGATAACAGTGGATTGTTATTTAAAAAAATACCTGTAATTTCACTAAAACAACTCTTAATTTCTTCATGTGTTTCTTTTTAAAAAATATATATTTTATTGATTTTTTTACAGAGAGAAAGGGAGAGGGATAGAGAGTTATAAACATATATCAGCTGCCTCCTGCACACCCTCTACTGGGGATGTGCCCGCAACCAAGGTACATGCCCTTGACCGGATTCGAACCTGGGACCCTTCAGTCCTCAGGCAGACGCTCTATCCACTGAGCCAAATCGGTTAGGGCTCTTCATGTGTTTCAAGTCTCTTTATAAGGAATCCAAAAGTTCTGAAAGAATGGGCCCAGAATATAGAGTGCAATATGTGTTATTATTCTGAAACATACATTCTCAATGGGGGCATACTGCCCCCAAAGGGAAGAAAATTGGTTCTTGGGGGTTTGAAGGATGGGAGTCATGTTTTAATTACTTCTCATTAATAACCTGGGAGTGCAAACTCAGATTTCTGTAAAAAAAAAACACAAAAAACTTAGATGTTATAGTGACTTGTGGCCCTTCAAAGAGCTGCAGTAAGTAAACAGATAATATTAAAAAAAAAACAGATTAGTATAAAAAAGTCTAAAAAGTCTCCTTAGGGGAGGCAATAATGAAAAAAGTTGAGAAATACTGCCCTAAGGAGAAGTCACTACCAAATTGTCATGGCCAGTAATTCTTTCATCATGTCTTTTTACATTGTTTATTTTTCCTCTTATTTTATATCCTTTAATGCTTCTGGATTTGAATTTCCATTTTCACTTTTTCTCCATTTCTATTTTTACTTCAAAAGTAAATCCATCTGTCCTCATTTCATGAGTAACTTCCAGAGTAGAATCATTACTCATATTTTCATCATTGTCACCATCATCAATTATTTACTTTTTGTAAGGTGCCAACTAGCAAACACTCTCTGGTTTAAATATATTCCATCTGCCACAGAAGTTCTCTACCCCTGTTACCATGGAGTCCTCTAAAGATACAAAGTCCCTTACACCTGCCTAGTTTTGCAGCAGGTGTTAGAGAAAATGGCTGATTAGTGTACTTAGACAAGGAGGTAAGAGCATTTTCATATTGTGGTCTACTGGGAAGGCAAAGATTCCCAGTAGGGTAGAACTTTGGCCTTTCCCAATACCTTTACCCATTCCTCCCCTGGAGAAAGGCTCAACTAAAAGGCGAGTTCAGAAGAAGGTGAGTGTGCTTGGCTCATGTCTCCCAATGCCTTACTAATTTCTCCCTTGAAGCAAAGACTCAGTTAACAGGTGAGTTCAGAAGAAGGTGAGTGTGCTTGGCTCAGGTCCTGCCCTGTTGGATCTGCCTGCCAGCAAAGAGCACTTGTTTTCATCTCTTGCACAATGTAAGTTTTTTAGGATCATGCCCACATGGGGGAGGCTGGTGTTTCCCCAAGTATCTGTAACTCATGTGTAAGTTCTAGTCAAAGAAATCGTATTGAATAGTAGATAGAAAACACTCTCTTGAACTAGTAGTTTTCAGTCATAATAGTTAAATTTTGATCTCTATTAGACTGACTCCTGCATTTATCAGTGAATTCCAAATCGGGGTCAGGTAAAAGACAGCAGTTAGTTTAAATTTCCATAGGAGATTTCCTTGGAAGAAGTTTTCTTATAGTTGAGATAACTTTCTCAGGTCCAATTCCTATACACAGCCCTTCATTTAGACCATAGAATGCCTGGATTCCATGATTTGCAGCACCTATATGTCTGACCCACATCCCATGAAAAGTTAAATACATGATGGATTTATTAGGATTGTCACAAATGAGTCAGGCATGATAATCACCTGCTAAATACTTTTGTAGTCTTTATGATGTGAGAGTCAAGCACTCTTAAAAGGAGAAATTCAGTATCATCTTCTTTTATCTGAAATGCAATGCTCTCATATATTTAGTCAACAAATATGCAGCACAAATAGCAAACACTCTGCGCTTACTATTCTGCACTCTTGCAGCAAGGGATGATGGGAAGACACATTTCTAAATTATGAGACCTAAACAGGCTTCTGCTGGGCAATTTCAGGAAAGACTTTTTTTTTTCATGAAAGGAAGTATAACCCTGTCTGGTATTTCCTTTTCCTGACTTAACTATAGACATGATCCCTGGAAGCACAGCAGCCATGCTGCACCCATGAATATAGTAATAATAATAATAATAATAATAATAATAATAATAATAATAATAGAATGAAATCAATAATGACCTAAGCATCTTGAAGAAGGAGAGTAGAAAGAGCCAAACTTCCTATTGGCAATGAAAACAATACAAATCAAAGCTACTACGTGTCTACCTCCAGGTTCTTTTTAACTCTGAGGGAGAGGGAAAGAAATTTTTATTTATTAAGGCTCTGCTAGTCATGTCTTTGTCACTTGAAGTCATATGTTTTCCTAATATATAATGTGCAACATTGGATAAGATATACTTCCTACTCTGAAGCTGCTCATAGAGTCACCTTAATGTAGGGGAAAAGCATTATGATAAAGGTAAATACAGGAAAGACACAAATAGAAAATGGACCACTAATTTAGTCTAGTATGGGCTTTTTGGAATAGTTCAATCCAAGATAAAACCTGAAAATAGGAAGAAGTTAGTTAAGGTTAAGGGGACTAGAGGCACAGCTAGAAACAACAGTAATATGACAACAGAATTAGAAGGTGGCGGTGGGGGAGGGGGGAGGAGTAAAGCCACATGAGGATAAAGAGTGAACTAAGGACAAAATTTAAATCTAATTAAACCTGCACCCCCATCCCCCCCTGGCCCTGCCTGACACAGAGTAGTTAAAATGACATCCTACTTATTCTATGGTGGCAGAACTACCATTCATTATAAATAAGGGGTTATGTTTAATAATTGTTTATTTCCTACTGATCTTTCCTACTGGTCAAGAAATACACCGCCTCACACATACTGAATTTTTTTTGTGATGATTCCACATAAAAATCTCATAAACTTTCCTTAATCCCTGCTGGGGATAGTCCAGAAACCAGGCTTTGTCTCAGATGCTTAACCATAAATATCCTCCTTTAAAAACATGTTTTGCACTCATGTCTGTGTTATATCTTCTTTGAAGGCCTCCACCTCTTTATGCTTTCATCAGGGTCCAGTTCTCCCTCTGCTTTTAAGGATAGCTGAGTGAATCAGCAGCCTTGTGGAGGGTACTAGTAACTGGACATTCATGCCTGAAGGAGAGAAGGAAGAAGCTCAGAGTGACCGGGTGAGCTGAGCCACGCAACCTCACAGGTAGGGCTGTCTGGGAGGAGCTCCTCGGCTTGATGGTTCTCCTTTCAAGAGTCACTCTGTCAGTGACCACAAATATTATCTTCTACCTGACCACGATAGCTTACCCAACTTCCCCAGAACTCAGTGGCTTAAAACCATCACTGCTCATGAAGCTCATAATATGGCTGGCCAGTTCTTGGTTCAGGTTTGGCTTTTCTGCGTTGGCCTTGGTCATGCATTTATGGTCTGCAAGTGGGTTGGGACTGGTTGCATTTCGATGATCATGGTTACAGCTCGGTGAACTGGGGGCCTCTCTCAACATGTTCTCTCACCCTCCACTGGTTTACATGATATCTTAGGTTCCAAAAGTAACAAATGAGCAAGCTCCAGTGTGTAGGCATTTTCCAAGTCTCTGCTTTTGTCAAGTTTGCTACCTGTCCCAAGGTCATATTCAAGGTAGTGTCATTTCTCCTTTTAATGGGAGAAACAACAAAGGCACATTGCAAAGGGTATGGAGGAGGGGTATCATTTATGGCCATTTTTGGTAACCAGCCCATCACAGCTGCATGTTAAAATCTACTGTTGGTGATGCCTGATGCCTAGGCAGCACACCATACCAATTATATCCGAATTTCTGGAGTGGGACTTGGCACAGTCTTTATTTTTTATTTTTTCTTAATTTTATTTTGTTGCCAATGATCTAAGGCTCTATCTCCAGGTCTGGAGCACCAGTTTCTAAGAAGAGAGTTAGGCTCCCTGAGAAACTAACTTTATAGTTGATAAATTTTGCAATAATTCAGGACTTTTTGATATGCAACCACAATTTTGGTCCAGCTTACTTAGCAAGTCAATTCATTTAAAACAGTAAAAACTGATTGGCCTTTGTAGATCAGGTTTCTTCCAACTTTAGTGTGCATCAGAATCACCTAGACTCCTAGAGGGCTTGTTAAAACTCCTTGATGAACCCCACCCCAGGAGATTCTGAATGAATAGATCAGGGTGGGGCCAAGAATGGCATTTCTGAGAAATTTGCAGGTGATGCTGAAGCTACTGATTGGAAATGACATGGTGAGAAAGCACTCATGGACACATTGCCTCAATTAAATATGTTGTACAACCAGCTTAGTCTCAGTGCCCTGTAGAAGGGCTGTGCTTAAAACGGTGAGCTGAAGTGACTTTTGCAATAGTTCTTAGAATATTTTACTCCAGGGCATTTAGACACAGCCAGAGAATAAGCAATCACTGTCATGGGGGAAGAGTCCTCTGCTGGGACAAGAGACTGTTCCAATTGCCCAAGACTTTAGAGTACCTCTACAGGACACTCACTTGGCTAACCATTCAGTTCCCTGCCTTCCCTCCCAACTTCTTATTAAATGATCAGAAAAGATGAGGATTTGGAGTAGCTACAGCAAAGAAGCCTGAAATTGTCAGTACCCAACAATGGAAGTCTGAGACTTTACAATGAATTCATTCATTCTGTTAACAATTCTCAATCAGAACCCACAAAAGGTCTCAGATGAATCCCTGGGGAGTCTATGAACCCAACCCTCCACCAACGGGGAACTAGTAATAATAGAGAAAAACCACTTGCACTTTTGCAGATAAGAGCAAATGCTTTTTCAGTGAAGTATGTGCAGCGCATGCCTTGGTCGTGAGGCACAAAGCTCTCTGGTTTATCCTGATAATTCAATGGAAAATGAAGGGGTGCTTATCAGTTCTCGCCAGAAAATTATTTCTATTATTTAATATAATCACACATCTATTTATAAAATACACACTCCAACTCAGTATTCCCACCTAATTCTAAGTACCATGATTTCACCATTTTGTTAGATACACAGCCTACACTCTATGGAAATCTCCCAAGAGGAGAAGGATGGTTTGATGTAACATGTGAGCCATTATTTGATATTCTGTTTTTCTGCTACTAATGACAGTCCTAGCTTTGCCAGAGTTTGAGACCTCAACTCTAACTTTAATCTAACCAACACTCAGCCTGGGTCACAGAGGAGATTCCAAACTACCCTTTAGCCCCTGACCCCTCATCATGTTTTCTCCTCGGGGTCCCTGCTTTTCCTTACCCCATGTGCCCTGAATCTCCTGTGTTTGTTTCTCTCTATGGTCAATCGGGACACTCTCTTACACTTCTTTTTTGAGACTGAGGCCCTACAGCAGAGATGTATGGGCTCCAATTAATGTGGTTATTTCAGTTTTACCACGTGGCTCTCTCCTTCCTTGAGCATTTAGGAATGCCCCAGGGGCCCCATTAAAGTACACATTCCCACCACCACCACAGCTCTTACTAGGGAACAATGATTTCTTACTGGTCCCCATGCTTTATGTTGCATTAATGAGCTAAGTCTAAGAGTTAGTGATTATTGTTCTCATTTGACAGATGAGGAAACTGAAGCACAAACAGATGCCAAGATTTTCAAATTTTCTGTGTACACAACCACTGACCCTAGGCCCATTGCCTTTTTCTCTATTCAGGACCCGTGAGGATAAGCTGTGGTCTTAGTCTCTTCCTCAATTAGTGAGCCTTTCCCCTCAAGAAGGAGTGATGGTGTGGTTTATGGAAACTTGTCAACAAGCTCAGTTGGAGGAGGAAATATTTCTTTAGAGGCAAAGGATATGGAAACCCGAGGAGATGGTAACACAGACAGAGCTCTACAGCATATTCCTGATGTAAGATGCAGAGTTCCGAAATCCTCAAGTCTGCACAAGGCCAACCAGCTGCTGCTCCATACTTTAACTGGTACCCCTGGGGCCTTCCTAAATGTACATGGAAGGAGAGAGCTATATGGTAAAACTAAAACAATCACCTTAATTGAGGGTCCCACCAAGGGTCAGAAGCCTGTTCTGCTCTTCCTCTGGGCATTTTTATATATTCTTGCATTTCTCCTTTGAACACTCCACCTGCCTTTTCTGGACACTTTGTCACATGTAGTAACTGGGACACAATAACATCACCTCATTCCCAAGTCTTTAAGGTTAGAGCAAAAGAATGACAGATCCAGTTCCCAGGCACAGCATCCCCAAGTAAGGCCAACCTGAGCCCAATTAAATTTTTTCCCTTTCTGCAGCCCTGGCTCCCTTCCTACACCATTCATCTTTGCACACCATCTCCCTTCCCCGCCACCCCCGGCAAAATTCTCAAATAGTATTTATGTATTTTTAGCCATGAAGTTACAATCTAGATATAATTTAAATTATTTTCTTCGTGATTACACTGGTTCACATATATATTAGGAGAAGTGATTAGATGCCAGAGATGGTAATGAGGGTAGGGTAAAGGGTGCTTCTCACTGTCATATCTGAACCCCAGGTCTGACACCACCAGACATCCCACTGTGGTATTTTATTCAAAAAATGCCAGTCTAATAAAATGTGAGTGACCCTGGAATTAAGCCAAACAATTAATAACATTAATTTTATTTACTCCACACACTTGGTAAGTGGCTCTGTGTGGAATAACCATTTGTAGGGGGAATAAACAAACAAATTCATTGTGGGAGAATAAATAAACAAATATGAGCCACATTAACATGTTTATTTTAAGCCAGTCAACTTGGAGCTATTAGGAGTTTCATAGAAGCTACTCTGCATAGAATAAAACATTGAGACTGAGACAACTGTTTAAATGGGCTTTCTAGTACAAAATTGAGTCAGTTTCTCAAAAGAAAGAGAGAGATGCAATACTTTGTAAGATCCGACTTCACCATACCTTTCTAGGATTTCAGATTCTGTATTTTTTCTTCTTTTTTAAAAATTCTTTATTGTTGAAAGTGTTACATATGTCCCCTTTTCCCCCCATTGATCTTTCCCAGCCTACCCCTGCCTCCCAGCCCAGGTCTTCACCCCCTTATTGTCTGTGTCCATTGGTTATGCTTATATGCATACAAGTTCTTTGGTTGACCTCTTAACCCCCCTTATTCCCCCTCACCCACCCTCCTGTGCCTTCCCTCTGAGGCTTGACTGTCTGTTCCATGCTCTTTTCATCCAAAGCAAACTCAGATGTGACCAATTTGAAAATGTGACTTTAAAATTTGGTAACCTTTTAAAATATGTTTACTCCAATAATATTTATTTATACCTAGAGATTTAGTTCATTTACACTTATTGTCATTACTAATATATTTGAAGTTATTCCATTTAATTTTGGCCTTTTTAGTTGACCCATTTTTAAAATATTTCATTTTGTTCTCCTTTCTTATCTTGTTTTGAATTAATTTTCATCTAATTTAAACTTTTTATTTACTAATTTTCTCTTTACAAAAAAATGATTAATATTCTTTTCTTTCTTTTTTTTACCCTGTAAAATTTTATATACTATCTGACATAATCATAGACTGTTCATTTCAGAATGAATATGAACACACTTATCTACCTCCTAAACAATATAATGCAATGATTTTAAGATACTTTAACCCTAATAATCCACCCAAGTTATATGGTTTGTTGTCCAGGATTTGAGATCTGCCTTGAATTTTGTACTTTTTTTTATTGTTTACACTGAGAATATTTTTGACTTTTGCATATTATTTCCTCTCTCACATGCATATTATTTCCTCTCTCACAATATCTTCTTGTATCTCAAATTTACCTTCTAGAATCATTCGCTTTCTTCCTAAAGCACATTCTTTAGGAGATCTTTATAGTGGAACTGTGAGTAAACTTGCTTACTTTTGTATAGGTCCCTCTTTGTCATAAGTATACACACTGAGTGGCCAGATTATTATGACCACCTGACGTTTGTAGGCAAATTAGCTATAATTTTGCGCTGAAGTTGCTAGAGGGCCAGACCATTATAAATAGGGAAGCAGGTTGTTTACTACAACAGTAGAAGTGATTTTTTCTGAAGATATGGGTAAATAATGCGATTTAACAGCCTTTGAACGTGGGATATATTTGAACGTGAGTGGCCAGATTATTATGACCACCCATCAGTACTTCGTTGGGCCACCTTTTGCCTTCAGTACTGCGGCGATTCTTCTTGGCATTGACTCCACAAGGTGTTGAAAGGTGATGCGAGGAATCTGACACCATGCCTGATGAATAGCACTGTCCAGTTCTGTGAGATTTGATGGTTGTGGAACCAGCTGCCTGATGGCTCTTTTAACTTTGTCCCACAAATGCTCAATTGGATGGAGATCTGGTGATTGTGGGGGCTACCTAAGCAAGGTAAAGTCTCCCTCATGTTCTTGAAACCACTCCTGCACAATACGAGCACCGTGGCATGGCACATTGTCTTGTTGGAAGAAGCCATCTCCATTGGGATATGCCATCAACATGATAGGATGAACCTGATCAGCAATGATACTTAGGTATGTTGTGCTATTCAGACATTGTTCCACATGAATTAAAGGGCCCAAATCATGCCAGGAAAACATGCCCCAAACCATAACACTGCCCCCACCAGCTTGAAGGGTTGTACTCATGCATGTGGGGTGCATGCTTTCATGCTGTTTCCGCCAAATTCTCACTCTGCCATCTGCATGATGCAACTGGAAACGTGATTGATCGGACCACATGACTTTTTTCCAATGCTCTACTGTCCAATCCTTGTGTTCCTGTGCAAATTGGAGAAGTTTTATCTTGGTAACTGCAGACAGCAAAGGTGTTCGAACAGGCCTTTGGCTTCCATATCTCATATGATGCAGTGTACGACTAATTTGCCTACAGACGTCAGGTGGTCATAATAATCTGGCCACTCACGTTCAAATATATCCCACGTTCAAAGGCTGTTAAATCGCATTGTTTACCCATATCTTCAGAAAAAAAATCACTTCTACTGTCGTGGTAAACAACCTGCTTCCCTATTTATAATGGTCTGGCCCTCTAGCAACTTCAGCGCAAAATTATAGCTAATTTGCCTACAAACATCAGGTGGTCATAATAATCTGGCCACTCAGTGTATAATGAATATATTTAAAGTATAATATCAAAACTAACACCTACCCAGTTAGCTTTTTTAGTTTTTGTCTGAAAAATGTCTATATTTTCCCCTCATTCTTGAAAGTTATTTTTTTTAACACTGTGTATAGAATTCTAGGTTGACCAATACCTGTTTCTCTCTTTCATTAGAAGAGATTGGCTGTCAATCTAAATTTTATTCCTTGTAGGTAATATGCCTTTTCTTTGTGATTCCTTTTAGGATCTTTCTTCCTTTACCTGCTAAAATATGTTTAGGTGCCAGAAGTTTCTTGCACTTCATGAAATTTGATCAGTTTTGGAAAATGGTAGCCATTATCTTCAAATATTGCCTCTCCCCCATTCTTGGTTTTCTCCTTCTGAAGCAAAGTAGATATGTGCTGGGACTTATTTCTCTGTCCACACCTCTTTCATAATTTTCATCTTTTACTCTGCGAGTTTCATTTTAACCCCTAGAGTGCTGGGGAGCATGATCACGCTCCTCCTGTCTTTCGCCAAAAGTGCCGGGAGCGCTATCAAAGCTTCGAAATGGCGTCCAGTTCTAAGTCTGCTTTAATTAGTGATGATGATATTGCTAAATATGTCAATGTAGTAAAGGTTTCCTTAAGTTTTTGAATATGTAACTTCATTTACTTGCGATTCATAATTTTTTTTCCTAAACTGCTGTAAAATCAGCAAAAATGCCTTGGCAATTTTAGCATAGTTCCTAGGATATTGGTTGGCACTCAAAGGGTTAAAAAATGTCTTCACATCTATGTGATTCTTAAGCTGTGTCTAATCTTCTGTTTAATCCATTAGAGTTCAGATTACTTTAAAAATCTGCCCAAAAAACATTACTAGTCTCTTGTTTCTTTGTTGTTATCTCAGTATAGTTTTGGATTTTTACAAACAACGTTAAACAAATTTATTTCCTATTTCATATGTGTGAATGTAAACACCTGGTGTTCTTGTAGGTCTTATTCTGGTGACCACTCATCCTGCTTTGTCCATTCATTTAAACCAAAGATGTGGGATTCTGCTCCCTTCCGTTAAGTTAAAGACCTCTTCACCCACAGTACAAGTTTACCTGGTTAACCTTACCATCTGCGGGGCAAGAAGACAGAATAGAGAGACAGTATGAAGGTTTCCTCAGATAGACCCTGTCTGGTGTCCGTGACACATAAAGACAGAAAGCCTGGTGCCTGTCATGACCAGGCTGAGGAGGGAAAGAGCAGACAGGAGCACCAGCTAGTCCTAATGTTAGCCAGGTGCTTGAAGAGAGAAAATAGAGATGAAGTTTTTGGGACACAGCAACTGGGCCCACTAGTGAAACAGGCCCAGTAAAGCCCAGTTGAATGAATCGATATTGCTCCTTTGGGGAGAAGCAAATGAGGAGTGTGTGTTGGGGCGGGAGGGAAAGGGGAGGTGAAGTTTTGGCAGAAGTGACCTACAGAAGACACCTTTGGCTTTCCACATCACCATCTCTTGGCTCTTTGCTGATTTCAGCTGCAGCTGTTGCAGGTGGTTCTGTGTGAGCTCAGCTGCCTTGCTGACAACATTGCATTTGAAGCAAGTTGCGTCTTCGGCGCTCTGCCTCGGAGCCTTGGCTGAAGCTTCGGGAAGCTGTCCGGCCTTCCAGCAAGGTGGTAGCAGCCAACCCACAGGCAGGTGCATCTGGCAGCGAATCTGGGTGGTTTTTTTTATAGAAAGCTTCAGTGACTGTGTCTTTGGGTAATTTCTTCTAGGCTGTTGTTATTCCCTAAAGAGTGTCTTCTACTTTCCTGCCATTTGGTAGTTGAAGTGGGGAGAAGGCAAAGTTCTCTATATTAATATGAGTCTTTAAAATTTCATGTTTTCAATTGGGAATTAGACACAATGATTACAAAAATCTTTCGTGTCCTCAACAATTTTCACAAAACCCACCCATGGCCAGAACAAGTAGTTACTGAGAATGTTCTAGGTAGATGTTACAGGGTTAGTCTCTATTTCTGTGCATAACACCAGAGATAGTCACCAATTTTGTGTAGCTTAGCTCATCCAGTGGAAAAGCAACACATTTATTATAATCATGGTGGAGGGAAGAATAGTTTAAATTAAACCCAAATATATGTGGAAACATCTTAGTAACTTATTCCCTAGCATCAAAATTAATTATCAACTGTGCTGCTATTTAAAAAACCATTTTTTATTTTGAAAATATTAAAATGCTCAGGAAATAGTGTGATACATTTATGTATGTATCCTTCACTTAAATCCATCAATTAACATTTTGTGACATTTACTTCCATTCTCTGTCTCTCTGTCTCACTTTGTATCTCTCTGCTATCTATCTACCTGTCTACCTATGTGTTCAAATATACACATACATACAGAGTGCCCCCCAAAAATGTATACACACTTTAACAGCTGAAAACTCACTTGATTTTCTTTCTTTTAAGGTTTAACTCATTGGAATTAATAATTTATGATAAGTGTGTATACATTTGATGAACTATCTGAGAGTAAGTTACTGACATAACCTTTTTGCCTAAATACTTCTGCATATATTTTCCCAGACAAGTGTATTTTCTTGCATAACTACAGTATAATAATCAAAATCAGGAAATTTAACATTGACACAATATTATTATCTAACATACAATACATATTCAAAATTTTTCAATTGTCTCTTCTGAATATCTTTAACAGTAATACTTTTCCCCACCCAAGTTATATTATGGGATCAGGTATTTTATTTCATTGTTATATCGTTTTAGTCTCCTTCAATCTGAGATCGTTAACTTTTTTTTTAAATCTCTCATGACATTGACATTTTTGAAGAGTGCAGGCCAATTTTTTAGATAGTCTTTTGACATTAAAAATAGCTTTTAAAATAGCTGACCTTAGAATTGGTAGTACTTCAAATCTACAGAGATGGTCACAGTTTCTTTAGAATAAGTCAGTTCTTGATGTGAATTTTGCAAAACTCCCTCATCTCTTTGCCTTCAAAGTACTCCTTACTATATGGATATATATACAGTTCAATTAGGAGAAAATAAATTAACTTAGGGCTTTGAGACACTCCGGGATATAATTGGGGTCAATCCTACAGTGCCACAAAGCTGTGGTTAGGGATCAATGGTCTAACATAAAACACAGACCACACGGATTTCAACACTTTTGGCAGATGGATTATCTTAATAACCTTTCCTAAGAAGCCACACATCTGGAAATTAAACTTAAGGTAAACATAAAATTAAAATCACATCAAGAATGTGATTTTTTAATGCTAAAATCCAAAAATATTTGCTCTCAGACTTAGGGAATGAGATTGGTGATTCTATACCCTTTGCACGAACAATGATATATGGTAACCTACTTTTTATATGATTTCCCTTTAGAACTCAAATCCCAGTTACGATGAAGAAAAAGGATATTACTTATTTTTAAAAAGTGCCAATATCCAAAGGACAGAAGGGAAGTTCCATTTATATATAGCAGTCCAGCTCCCTGAGCTTTGCCACTGGGTACGATCCAGTTGAACCAAAGCTCAATTGCAATGCCATGGAGGAACGATCTACAGAAGCATCTTGCCCTTAAGGGTTTTGATTTCCAGAACAAAATTAAAGATAAACATGAAACCAAAATGGATAAGGGAGGCGAAGAGCTGCCAGTGGTGCTTAATCTCTGGGCTCCTACAGGTTAATGGAGCGGGAAGCAGGATTGCTGTAGTTGGGGGAACAGGTAAGTTATATTTATTCTAAAAGCCTTGAAGTGTGGAATTTTCTTACGTGTTCTGTGTAAATGTAGCATAATGTGATCAGAAAAAATCAGGCATTCTTTCCTGTCTTTGAGTAGTATCAAGCTCCAAAGTAATTCTTTTCAGACACAGGTGATGTGTAAACATTTTCAATATTTCTACCCGACTGCTGAACCCATTGTACTCTCTTAATTAATTACATTATAATAATTGCATTATGATTATATCTAATTCCAGGACATTTCTGCTTTGTTCTAAAACTATATTGATGACTCAAGGCTCTGCACTGAATGCCACAGAACTTGTTTCAATTGCTGGTACTAATGTCAGCAACTGAATTATCAAAGTGTATGTCAGATTCAGAGAAATGGAAACGCTCTCAATAATATGCACAGCATTCCAGATCAAAGAAGGGAAGGAGACTGCTGTGCAGAGACATTTCTCTGGGAACATCATTATTGATTTTGGGCTGAAGCCCTGGGAAGATGCTATGTATCTGTTTGTAGAATGTGTAATTTAACATGAATAAGTGTCATAAAAAGGGAATCACAAAGTTGTATTTAGCTTGAGATGTTTTTATGAATCTTTTTTACCCTTTCTTTTATTGTTGAGTTGGCTGCCTAATAGGAAGATAACACTGGTGTTTTTCTAGCTTTTATTTAAATGAAAAGAGTGACATCATTCATGATAATTTAACATTTTTGATGTGTGACACATGTGGAGACAGTGCACTGAAGTAAGTGACCGTGGTCACATAAGTGAATAATTTATTTGGTTATCTCATTCTTGCCCTTCCCTTTATAGTTGCAAGGGGATTGTGGAAACTAAAATACAATATTTTATCTTGTGGATTGTGTCCTTGAGTTACAAAAATACAATGATCTATAAAATACTCCTGGTTTGTCCGTTTGAATGGAAGAATAAAGACAAGGGAGGGGCTGAAATTACCTTTTATCTTGAGAGGTCGGGAGATGAAACTCAGAAACATTGAAGGGTGTCAGATATATTGCAATGATAGCATCAGCAATAGGAACTCCTTCCTTTACTTCCCATTAAATATTCGTCTAGTTTTATTTTTGGATCCACTTTTCTTCCTGTTTTCAGCAGCAGCATATAACTCAGAATAAGCTTTTCCATGAGGTTTGCAACTGGAGCTTTAGGAAGGTGTCTATGCTCTAAAACCCAAAAGACTGACACCCTGGAAAGGGTGTGCGATCCTAAATTAAGAGTAGGGAAAGGATTTGGAGGATGGAGGGAACATTTAAAAGATGTTTTCCAATCTTTTTTACTTTGGGGACTCACCTTGGTTTGTTAAAATGCTTTCTTGCTAATTCTCTTCTTTTCTCACTAATCTGTCCTTTCTTCTAGCCACTACATAATAATTATGTTGATACCATTAGTGAGATTACACACCGGTTCCCTGGTGAAAGAGATGGGCCTGTTGGGAACTGCATGGAGACTGTTGTGGCTGGTACCCAGTAGAGGATGCTAATGAAAATGAAATTAAAGATCTCACTTCAAGACCCTTTATTCCATAGGCCAGGGGTTGGCAAACCACAGTCCACTGGCCAAATCCTGCCCTTGCCTTTTTATTTTTGTAAGTAAAAGTTTATTGGAACATAGCCACATCCATTTATTTACATATTGTCTGTGGCTGCTTTCAGGGTACAAGGGCAAATTTGAGTAGTGATGACAGAGACCATATGGCCTGCAAAGCCTAAAATATTATTATGTGGCCCATTTCAGACAACATTTGCTGACCCCTGCTAAAAGCCAAAACCTTATTTCTCAAAGGGTGGTCCCAGACCAGCAGACTCAGCATCACCTAGGAACTTGTCAGAATGCAAAAGTGTCCAACCCTATCCCGGGCACAAAGACTAAAAGTAAAAGAATCTGGGGTGGGGCCCACAATCTGTGTCTTAACAAACCCTTTGGATAATTCTGATGCCTGCTTAGGTTTGAGATTCCCTTGGGCCAGACTGGGGCAGGGTGTAATTGACTTGTGTTATGGAAGTTCATGTGGACAGATCAGAGATGGTTTTCATATAGAATGAATTTCCTGTCAATCTATTTGATAATAACTATTATTAGATACTATTGTATAATAACAAAAAATGAGCAGTTTGGTAACATTTTGAAGATCAGGGTGGTCTTCAAAGGTGTTTTCA
Organism: Myotis lucifugus; assembly: GCF_000147115.1. NCBI lineage: Eukaryota > Metazoa > Chordata > Mammalia > Chiroptera > Vespertilionidae > Myotis > Myotis lucifugus. The sequence goes on along the minus strand of NW_005871090.1, from coordinate 211,452 downwards.
GCTTGAAAATGCTACTTTAAGATGCACAATGCCTCTGGATAGGAGGCACGTGTCTATGTGTTTGTGTGTATTTAATACATTTCTTTCAAGAAAGATAAATATCCTTATGGTTTATTCAGTATAAGAATATACAAATTTGCTTTTTAAATATCCTTAATGCAACCCTGTTAGATCCTGCTTTAAGCAAACATTGTATTTGAAAATGTAGACTAGATAAATTAGTCCAGGGGCCCAAGATATTCAACAAGTAACCCAACTTGAAATAGTAACCTCCCTGCTTGCACAAAAATAGGATTCCACTGACAACAATCCATTGCAAGTCATGTTTTCAGAACATTCCTGTTGTTTTCAGTAAGGCCTGCCTGCAGGCTGGCCCATTCATAACTGGCAAGTGCATGCTTGAATATAAACTGGCAAGTAATAAACAGTGGCCTACTGCCCATCATAAAGATAGAGCATGCTGACTCCTTAGTGGTATGAAGAATAGGGCCAAAACAGAACCCTGGCCTTGGGAATTGGGCCCGTAGCCTACTGACGCTGAGTCTTCAGATTCCTTTCTGCAGATTGCTGCCCTTGAACTTAAGCCTCTTCTAGGATGTCCAGAACTATCACAGGAGAAGCCAGATCAGCATGGGCCAGATCCCTGTGGCTTTTGGCTATTTGGGGATTTCTGCGTTACTCAGAATCTTGCCCAGTAGGTTGCTATTGGTCCAGTTTGGCCTGAGACAATATTTGGGCTGGCACAGCCTGCTACTGCTGTCCTCACCCACCAAATATACACATGCACACACATCAACATGGAAGCACTTTGGCATTTAGACTCCCAAAGCCTATGGGGATGTGAGATGCGGCTGTAGGCCTTCTACAGGATAAAATGATGACGCCCACTTCAAAGAATTGCATGGTTGGGCCAAGACAACAAATGAAATTTAAATCCCCCCCCACACACACACATACACAGACACACCACCACTAAGCTATTTCTACCTGTTAAGGGCCTTTGGGGGGATGCACCCCCCCCCACTGGTTTGCCACTTGAGCATAGCGATTCATACACTTGCAGAGAGGTCTGCTCTAAGGAGGACTGATTCAGGAAGAGGCCCACGCAGGCTCTGTGCAGGTGTGTATTGGTACCCAGGGTGTGTCCACAAGATGTGGGCTCTAGGTAGGCCTGACCTCTTGGCCTAGACTTCTTGCTCCCTAGGGAACAGAACCATTGGAGGAAGGCTGGAGTAGGCTCTCTGACACATGGGGCTCTGGACAGAGGCTTGGGTTGGCCAAGGTTAAGAGTGGTTTTAGACAGAATTTCTCAACCTTCTTACGTTGACATTTGGGGACAGATAATTCTTTGTTGTGGGGCTGTCCTGTGCATTATAGGATATGTGGTGGCATCCCCAACCTTTACACACTAGATGCCCGTTGCACCCCAGTTGTGATAACCAAAAATGTCTCCAGATAATGTCTGGAATATTTGGCCAAAAGCCCCCTGGAGGTCAGGCTCTCCCTAGATGAGAACCATTGTTCTAAACTGAATACCACATAGTCTCAGCATGTGTAGGTCTCTAGTTGACTCGGATTTCCTTTACTGGGATTTTAAAACAAGAATGAATGCAAGGTGGGGCAGCTTCTTTGCATTACATCCTGTATCATCATTGCACAAAATGGTAGTGCCTAACCCTGTGAGAGTTTGTTCATATCGCAATGGAAGGTGAAGTCAGAAATCTGCTCTCAAATTTTATCAGGTTGATATTAGGGCCAAATCCATCATGCAGGTGGCCACTATTTCAGAACCAAATATCCAAGAAACTTGTCATCTCATGAATTGATTCTATCAAATGCAAACAATGAAGCCATAGACTTCATTGTTTCCATTGAAACATAGACTTTGATTCCATTAACTCAGAATTACATCTATTTGGTGTTATAAATCCAAAGTCAGGAACAGAACGCAAATGTTCAAAATAGAAATGCTCTCCATCAACATAAGTCAAAAATAAGGGACATCAAGCTGAATTCCAGTTTCAGCAGGTGGCTAACACACAGGGACTAGAGTCCATATGAAATCATGTTTCTAAAATTCCCCCAAATAAAATAATAAAAAAAATTAACAAGGAACCTGCTTATTCCAAACCAATTACAACTATTGAGTTTTGCTTATCTTTTTGCTTTTATTTTTCTTGTGTGAATGTGCATATTAAAGAAGAAATTTAAAAGAAAAATAAAGAAGAAATTCAGTTTCAATTAGGCAGGAAAGTACAAGAAATTACATAGCAGATTAATTAACAAATTACAGCCTGTGGGCCAAATCTAGGTATCTCCCTGCTTTGTAAACAAAGTTTTATTAAGACACAGTATGCTCATTTATTTAGATACTGTCTATGGCTGCTTTCATAAAACAAGAGCTGACTAGAGTAGCTGCAATCAACTGAGACTCTACGGCCTACAAAACTGAAAAATATCTGTCCTTTTCAAATGAAATATAATTTTACCCCTAATACAGGAGATATAGGGCCTCCCAATATTTAAATGCATGCTTACATTACTTAAATCTTTTGTCTTTTTTCCTGACTGTACACTTGTGTTCATTTTATGTTGATGAGGGTTGTAGTAGTTATTTTGGATAACTTTCATGTCATAATGTGAGTGATATGATTTTTTTCTTATCCTCATCCAAGGACATAATTAGAGAGAGGAAGGGGGAGAGAAAGACACACAGAGAGAGACATTGATGTGAGAGAGAAACATTAGTTGATTGCCTTCCATAGATGCCCCAACTGGGATCAAACCCACAACCCAGGAATGTTTGCTGACTGGGAATGGAACCTGCAACCTTTCGGTGCACAATCCAATGCTCAATTAACTGAGCCGCTCTGGCCAGGCTGAGTGACCTGATTTTTGCTTTGGCTGCTTGGGACCCAACCCATTGGTTGAGGGGGAGGAAATTGTATTTCTCAGTGGATAAATCCAAGTTCTTTACAGCCTAGCTGATTGTCATGGGGGGAACTTGGTTAAATTTATCATTGCGTTCTGATAAAATTATCTCAAATCCAATTATACCTTCTTAAATGATGTGTCAAAAGTGTATCAAGCGTTGAAATAGACTTTGGAATAAGCAATTCTCTTTTTTTTTCTTAAAAGCTCTCCTGATAGTTTGCTCACATTTCCTACTTAGTACCGAGAAGTACTTTCCAATGCGTTCTTTGGTGTCCTCCTGTGGAAGGAGGGCAGGCGGCTATCTTGAGGCCTACCATTTGTCCTTTATTTCATGGCACTTTAATATTCTGACTTTTTTTCATATTAGGGACAGTCAGCAATAGACTTCCTTATGGTGCCCCTGCGTGCTTGTGTTTGTCTCAAGTTATCTGTAATAGTTGCTGAATATTGTACTTGAGAGGATTGAAAAAGTGTAGAAAACACTTAAGAATTTTAAGAAATCTTGGGACTCCAATCTACTTGATAATGTATGTTATCTAACACTTATATATCATAGTCATATGGCTCTAGTGTACTCATTATTATACTAGAAGCCCACCCTCACTCGCAGCCCCGCCCATCTGTGCCGGTCTTTGGTTGTTATGGCATTAGGGCCACAGGCCTTTTATAATATAGATTTATCACACTATTAGTATTATACTATATAATATTAAGTAGCCTTAATGTGTGTATATATATACAGTATGTGTGTGTGTGTGTGTGTGTGTGTGTGTGTGTGTGTATATAAACTCTATGTGTTTGTAGGTGTGTGAAGGTATATTTATGTCATACAGCGTGTGGGAAGCAATGATCTACAAACAAAAATGAGAGCAAGACCTTAAAGCAGGAAACTGCTTGTCAAGGTCAGATGTCTCTTGATGTAACTGAACTTGTTTTCACTGACTTTGCTATCTTTGTGCAGCTTAGAAAATGCTGATTATGTAAAATGATGTCATTTTTATTGCCCTTCTAGAGAAAGAACTTCCCTCAGACATAACTTCTTCACGTTGTATGTTTACCCCTTCCCCACACCCACACTATGGGCTGCATGTGCAAAGAATTATGTCTTGATCATTTTTGTATTCCTCAGAGGAGTGTCTATGACAAAGAAATATTTATTGAGTGAAAGAAATAATAATAAAAAATTTTGCTTTTAGGCCGTTTATTTCAGAAAGGGAGTCTAAGGGAACAGTGGATACTGTTCTATGCTGATATAACTGACCCAGTCTCTGATAATAACATGTAACAGAGGTCATGGAATTTTGTAACTGGAGAAGAAACTTAGGTCATAACAGTCCAATGATCTCAGTTGGCTATTGAGAAGCGTGAGGCTCAGAGAGGAAAGGAGAAATAAACATTTGTATGGCACCAGCCATATAACTGTATGCTGCATCAGCGCTTTGTAGATATCTTTCATAGCAACCTCTTGTATGCTCATTATTCCCTATGAGAAATAGGAGCATACTATGAGAAATCATGGTGTGACAGACTTCAAGAGACAGCCTCAAGTTCACAGAGCCTGGGCGGAGCTGTTCTGCTGAGCTTCAAAGCCATGTTTACATCCTCACACCCTGTCCAGGCAGCCCCTAAGTATGAGAATTTTGCATTGCCTCATATTAACTTAAAACCACATAATACCTAACTAGCCATTTACAAGAAATACAAAGATAGAGAAATATGTTACAAGATATCTGGAAAAAATCCTATAGAGCAAATGACCTTGTTTCTTTAATAAATAAATGGCATAAAAATATGTATGGGACTATTATATAATAAGGGACTTAAGAGACACAATTATCAAATGCAACCTATGGGACTTTAGAACTTGATTTATGAACCAAGAAAAAATTCAAGAGAATGGGGGAGAAATTGAACATGAACTGGCATTAATGGGTAACAATGACTATTGTGAATTCTTTTTGGTATGAAACTACTAGTATTATTTTGGTTATGTTTAAAATATCCTTATGTGTTAGAGATTCATACTTAAGTAATTATGGGTGAAAAAATATGATGTTTGAGATATACTTTAAAATGCTTCAGGTATATTCACAAACTATTTGTGCAATTAAAAGTTATGTGTGTTTTTTTTATGAAAGTTTTCATACCCAGCGCCATTAACTTGACCTGGCTCTAAGGTCAGATATCAGTTTAACTCTGAAGTCTGAGGCAAGATTAAAATTCCCCTTATATGTTTACTATGACTTTATGTTGAAATAAAAGCAATTTTTGTAAAATAAAAAGCATATGCAGACTGACAAGCTCAGGTATAATTGAAACACTCCATCCCTCTCCTGGAAGGAGACCATCATTGTGGGGTCAGGATGGCCAATGCTCCCTGCAAACCTTTTAAAGTCACCTGACATGTCCCACTTGGAGGCATCTCTTCAAAACAAAGCAACGTCATCTCTATCCTACAGATTTGGGATTAGAAGTTCTGAAATGAGCAAAACCGAAAGGCAAAATGGGAGCTATTTTTTTTTTTAGTATTTTTGAAAGGCCTTCTTTGCACAGCTGAGCATGTGAGAATTCACTGCTCATTCACCCAAATGCTGTCTGCAGCCCCTAGGAATCCCCATTTCTTTTTTGATACTCCTTTTGGAGAGTCAGTGGAGGAAGAAAGGAAAGAAAGGGCTCACCTCCTGCTGGCTGCCCTCAAAACTCCTCTAGCTGATCAGCTCCGGGCTGGAATTTAAAGAGAGGGGGGAGTTAGGAAAAGGAGGCAAGACCTTCTAAGGCAGCGGTTCTCAACCTGTGGGTCGCGACCCCTTTGGGGGTCGAACGACCCTTTCACAGGGGTCGCCTAAGACCATCAGAAAACACATATATAATTACATATTGTTTTTGTGATTAATCACTATGCTTTAATTATGTTCAATTTGTAACAATGAAATTGAAGGTCACCACAACATGAGGAACTGTATTAAAGGGTCGCGGCATTAGGAAGATTGAGAACCACTGTTCTAAGGCCTCCACAGTTTGAAGGGAGAAATTTCTCTGTCAGGGTAAAGAAAGGGAATGCCCAGCCCTGCCAGTGTGGCTCTGTGTTTGTGCATCGACCTATGAACTAGGAGGTCAGAGTTTAATTCCCAGTCATGGCACATGCCCCAGTTGTAGGTTCGATCCCCAGTGGGGTGCGTGCAGGGGGCAGCTGATCAATGATTCTCTCATCATTGATGTTTCTATCTCTTTCTCCCTCTCCCTTCCTCTCTTTGAAATCAATAAAAATGTACTAAAATTTTTAAAAAATATATGCAGATTCTAATGAGCAGGTCTGAGGTAGGCCTGAGATTCTGCATTTCTAACAAGTTCCCAGGGTATGTGGGGATGAGCTGCTGCTGGTCCCTGGACCACACTATGAGTAGTGGTCACATGGTCACTTTTAGAAGTGGGATAGAACTTCAGTTTTTTGCCTCTTTCTAGGGCTAGGTCTTTATTATACGTCTTTATGAAAAATAGTCTATTAGCCTATGCGAGCATTGCGAGTGAGTCTTATAAAGATGTAGTGTTGAATAAGTGGTGACTATACAAACCAAATAAATGATAAACCTTCAGAAAGGATTAGAGGAAGAAGTGTTGAATAGAGTTGGAAGATGAACATTTATTATGCTCTGGGCTTTCTTTGATATAGTTTTCTCATTTAAGCCTTACAAAAACTCTCTGAGGAGAGCATTATTGTTCCCTTTTTATAATAACAAGAAACTAAACTACAAGCTTACAACCATCCAAAGCAGAGTGTGGGAAATTCTACAGGAAAAATGACCTCAATCTTAAACAAATAAATGGCATAAAAAGAGGAGGGGCAGGAACTGTCACAGATGAAAAGAGACTTAAGAGACAGATTGAATAAAAATGCAATACCAGGATCTTGTTTGGAATTTGATTACACACACACACACACACACACACACACACCATAAGTACATATTTTTTAGTCATTTGCTAAAATTGTTCATGAGCTGAATATTAGTTCTTAAAAAATTGTTACTAATTTTATTAGCTGTGGTAATGTTATAGTAATTATACTATAGAGTTCTTATCAGTCAGAGACCAATTACTAAAATTATAAACTGTGAGCATTTGCTTTAAAATACTCCACAATTTTTTTAAGTGGAGGTAGGGGAAAAGTAGAAGGAACAATAATTTATCAACAGAATGTTGATAAATATTACTTTTAAAAACTTCATTATGACACAAGTTTAGCTTTAGAGAAAATTTGTGCTATTTTTAGCACTGAGGTCCTGAATACATATTGCCTTGCATCCCCTAATGATAACATCCTATATAATAAAGAGGTGATATGCAAATTAACCCTCATGACCTCACAAGATGGCTGCCTATGCACAAGCCAGCAGGGGGGTTAGTGAGGGATGACCAAATGACTGAACAAGCAGGCTGCATGGGACGACCAGGCTGGCAGGGGGGTTAGTGAGAAACAATCAAATGACTGAACAAGCAGGCTGTGTGGAGCGATGAGGCTGGTGGGGGGGGGGGGGGCAGTTGGGAGTGACCAGGCCAGCAGGGGGGCAGTAAGAGGCAACCAGACTGGTTGGGGGGGACAGTTAGGAATGACCAGGCCAGCAGGGGGTGCAGTTGGGGGTGACCAGGCTGGCAGGGGGGGGCAGTTAGGGATGGCCAGGCAGTCAGGCAGGTGAGTGATTAGGAGCCAGCAGTCCAGGATTGTGAGAGGGATGTCCGACTGCCGGTTTAGGCCAGGATCGGGCCTAAACCAGCAGTTGGACATCCCCCGAGGGGTCCCAGATTGGAGAGGGTGCAGGCTGGGCTGAGGGGACCCCCCTCCCATGTGCCAATTTCATACACCAGGCCTCTAGTCTTATATAACTATGGTACAGTGATCAAAACCAGAAAATTAACACTGATATGACACTATTCTAATTTCTCCACTTCCCTTCCTCCTCCACTAATGTCCTTTTTCTACTGCAGAATCCAACCCAGAGTCCCACATTATATATGTTACGTCACCTTAGTCTTTCTTAATCTATGACAATCCATTAGCCTGTTCTGTCTTTCATGCCCTTGACACATTTAAAGAGTACTGGTCAGTTGTTTTGTAGATTATAAGTTGGTTTTGACTTATGTTTTCTCATGATTAGACTGAGGTCATTTTGGTAATTATTAAAGCTGGGTGATGTATACCTAGGTTTCTATTATACTGATTTCTTTGTTTTGGGGGCATGTTTGAAAATTTCTATAGTAGAAGTCAAATAATAAAACAAACAAAACAAAATAAAAGCAAACTCATAGGAACAGAGATCAAAGGGCTGGTGACCAGAGGAGTGGGGGTGGGAAGATGGGTAAAAAGGATAAAAGGGGAATATTGTCAATAATATTGTGATAAGTGTGCATGGTGACAGATGCTTATTAGAATTAGTGGGGTGATCACTTTCTAAGGCATAAAAATGCCAAATCACTATATTGTACACCTGAACCTAATATAACTAATATAGTATTGTATACCAACTATACTAAAAAAAAACAACAACAAAAAACCCCACAAAAAAACAAACAACAACAGTTAGGCAGGGTGAGGTTATTTAACTTTTTAAATTTGATTTATTTAGTTACTAACTGAGCAGATCTTAGATAAGAACTCATATTAGTTTTACTAAAAAAAATCTGTGACCTTTACATTCAAAAAGTATGATACAGAATAAATTATATTTAGTTATTGAGGTAGTATTCATGGGTGAGCCCTTCAGAGAGTTTTTTTCTGATCTGAGAGTAATTAATTAAGCCCCAATTTATGGGTACATACCAATTAATGGATATATGAGGTCAAGGATGAATTGTCTGGTAGGATGACTTAGTATGCAGGACAAACTAAAACCCACAAAAGTTAGTTAAAATAAATACTGAATATATGTTGGGAAGGTGGGTCATGGAGTTCAAAGTAAGAATAGCAGGCTTCTCATGGGAAAAAAAATGGAATAAAGAAAACTAAAGACATTTATCTCTTTCTATATGCCTCTCTTTATACATGTTGTTCTTCCTCTCTGGAGACACATGAAACAGATAATTTTCTGCTTCTGTCTGTGTGCCTGCTTCATTGTCCTGCATCTCTGAGTAATCATTCTTCATTTCATATTGCCATAAAGTAGTAAATGGCTGCTTTATCTTGAGTCTACATGACCTTCGATATGGAGATTATTACCAAGTGATTCTCAGCTTCTAGGCTTCTTCATTCAAAACCCTGTCATATAATTCAATTTTCCCATCTTAAATGACTATGCCAGCCCAATGAGCTGAGGAGTAGGGACATATGGTAGCCATAGTATCAGGAGCCTATTCCTTCATCAATAGCTATAAGGTGGGGTGAGAAGAGGGTGGAGTTAGGTAAAGCTAAGAAGAAGCAGGCAAAGTAGTACCTCAGTTCCATAGAACTGACCATTAATAAGTTTAGTTCATTTTGTAAGTGATTCTAATCCCCAGAAGAGGTTACAATTGCTGATTCCTGTTGCAGAGGGGAAAAATAACCTACTATCACTAGATGATGTGTTACTTGAAAGACCCAGGATTTTATACTAAGGATTAAGCGTAGAACTAAGTTCTTTGGGTAGGTTGTCACTATCCTTGCCCAGGAGGAGATCAGAAGCTAGTAGAAGATACAGATGTATAAATTAAAGAGGACAATACCATGTAATTTATGCTGCAATGGAAGCATATGCAAGGTTTATAGGTATAACATAGATAAAATAATTAGCTATATCTGGGGAGGGTAGGACAAGAAAGACTTCAGAATGAGGGGAGCAGCTGAGCTAGAATTTGAAGACCAAGTTTGGAGTGAAATGCTTTCCTAAGATGAGTCTTCTTGAAAGATTGGTCTTCGGTTCACCATCTTGAATCAGTAAAAGATAGCCAAGAGATAACCCTCTTCTGTTGGATTAGAGGGCTCAGTCATTCAGTGTGCTCCTGTTTTCTTCTGGCTTAGCTGTTAATGACTAAGTTATGGGCATTTATATGTGTTCTGCTTTCCTGATTGCGGAGGTATTTGAAATTTACCTCCATTAATTAGGCCTTTTCTTTGACTTTTAAAAAATATATATTTTTATTGATTTCAGAAAGAGGAAAGGAGAGGGAGAGAGAGATAGAAACTTCAATGATAAGAGAGAATAATTGATTGGCTGCCTCCTGCACATCCCCTACTGGGGATCAAGCCCACAACCCTGGCATGTGCCCTGACCTGGAATTGAACCATGACCTCCTGGTTCATGGGTTGACACTCAACCACTGAACCACACCGGCCGGGCTTTCCTTGACTTCTTAAAAATATGTACAAAGTTTGTTCAGTGACAAAGCATTTTTGGAAGGCAACATATATTGTCCAGTGTAGGGCCACTGTGAACAGGTTATCTGAGCATCCTCTACATTTGCAGTGAAGAGTCAGGCAGCCTGAGTTGACAAAGACCCGCTGATGATCTGATTTCTCTCTTGCTTACATTGTGAAATCTAAACTTGTAGAATGGGAACAGCTTTTTTCAGAATTAGGTAGTTTCATCAACTATCTTGGTCTTAGCAAAGCAAATACAAGAAGAAGATTGCTGGGTATGGAAAAGTGAAATGAGCATTGAATTCTAAGCACTAGTGTGTTTGACATGAGTCTTTCATTTGTGTCTCAAAGCATCTGTCTTACCCAGCAGGTTGTTGCATTTCAGGGTAGAAGATAGATATGGTTACTTACCTGGTGTGTTATGGGGAGGAGATGTGTACATATATCCAGGGTGGTGCAAAAGCAAGTTTACAGTTATGCATAAACACAGAGTTTATTCTTGCATTATTATTTAAGAACTAGAGGTCTGGTACATGAATTCATGCACCAGTGGGGTCCCTCGGCCTGGCCTGAGGGATTGGGCTGAAATTGGCTCTAGGACATCCCCTGAGGGGTCCTGGATTTCAAGAGGGCACAGGCCAGGCCGAGGGATCCCACCGGTGCATGATCAAGGCCAGGGAGGGATGTGGGAGGTTGGTCAGCAGGGGAGGGACCACAGTAGGGCTCCATGGTGTGTCTGGCCCATCTCACTCAGTCCTGATCAGCTGGATCCCAGCAGCAAGCTCACCTACCGGTTGGAGTGTCTTCCCCATGGTGGTCAGTGCACATCATAGCAAGCGGTTGAGTGGCCTTAGCATATCATTAGCATATTACACTTTGATTGGTTGAACGGACGACCAGACAACCGGACACTTAGCATATTAGGCTTTTATTTTATAGAATTATTGTATTATTTTCCATATGAACAACTGTAAACCTACTTTTGCTCCACCCTGCATATACATCTATCTACTGCCCTTATTGGCAACCTAGTGTAGCCAGAAGTCACAATATTTTGAGTAACAATATGGGTAAAACACAGCTGGATTGATTACAGAATAATGTAATAGCCACACACTATCTCCCCTACCATATGCATGAGCAATGCCAGAAAATTGCTAAACAAATTAAGTCAAATTGAAAATGGGCGTGTCTGTTTACTGTTCTAGGTTCCATGGGCCATCCGGAACAAACAATAAAAGGAAATCCATTAGAAGGAAATTTCTGACACATTCAAACATTGTAACTTGTCTTTGGGAAGCCTAAAAGAAGGGGACAGCAGAACCAGTTCCTACTTGGACAGGAATTTGTTTATTCTGCTTATTTGACATCAGAGCCAAGGGCCCTAATGGTTTTGAAAGGCTCTAAGTGTTTCTTTGTTTCTGTACACTTGGGTTGGGCCAGTCTTTGCCAAGGAGGTTTTGCAGACAGCACAAGATTTTCATCTCATTTTTAAGGACCTTTCAAATTTCTGGAAAATCATTCCTTAAATCGTGTCTTTTCTAAAACGCTGTTTGTGTCATGGGAAGAAAAGGCATTATTTAATTTATAACCATTCAGAATCCCTGCTGTGTGAAGATAGGATGGTTGCGTTGTGGAGTGGGAAAGAGGTGTGAGCATGGAAAGAAATAAACAGGAAAAGAGTAACACTTATCTTCAAAAATGCCTGTGCTCCACTGGGAAGACAGGTATGTACCTAAGTCACGCATAGGACTCTCACCAGGGAAAGGCAGAGAGAAGGGCAAGGTGTGAAACCCAGCTGTTCAGCAGAATTACACATAGGAATATCAGTAGCAAGAACAGTGCATTTTGACCTTTCACCCCAGGGTCATGGTTGAGCACAGAGAGCCTTCTCCAGTCTGAGTGTAGATCATGCAAGTGAAGGGTCCAGTCATCCCTTTGTCCCTTCAGTATTGTCAGCAAAGGGAGAGCCTTCTGACTTAGGGCACGGGACAGCCCCTTGCCTGTGAGGATGGGAGGATGTCCAAGGTGTTCTGCTAAGTAATGATTGATTTTGGATTTTAAAAAATCTACATGTGATTGATTTCAAATCCTGTAGTTTGGGTCCTGGCACAGACACAAATCAGCAAGGCATTTACCCTCTGACAAATATTGGCAAAATAAGAGACTTGCAATCAGTAGTTTCCCAACTCTTATACATCTTTCAAATAAAATATTACTAAAACCCAAGGTAGAAAACAAATCAAAATAAAACTGCTTTGGCTGAGGTCTGAGTGGGAGGCAGAGAAGGAGGCTCATTGCAGAGGAGTCCTGAGTGTTCCATTGCATTATTGTCCAGCAAATACTCCCCAGCGCCTACCCCTTCCATGGGAGAGTATACTCTACCACGCCATTGGTCTTGTGTTTGCCTTGTGTGACTTGCTTTGGCCAATGGAATAGAAGCAGACATGACATTATTCACATTCAAATGAGCTTCTGTAATCAAGATGGCTTGGCATCTTGCACTGCTGCCTCTGTTGTAAAAACAAACAAACTATGCTCTAGGTAGTCAGTGGTTCTTTAGCCTGGAAGGAAAGACAGATGGAACATGTGTATTTTTATTTAAAAAAATGTATTTTTATTGATTTCAGAGAGGAAGGGAGAGAGAAATTGAAACATCAATGATGAGAGAGAATCACTGATTGGCTGCCTCCTGCACACCTCCTACTGGGGATCAAGCCCACAACCTGAACATGTGCCCTTGACTGGAATTGAACCTGGGATCCTTCAGTCTGCAGGCCAATGCTCTATCCACTGAACCAAACCAACTAGGGCAGAACATGTGTATTTTATGCTTAGCCTGGAGCAAACCTCCATGGCAAATCTGCAGACCCACAGGTGAGCAATAAAGGTTTGCTTTTGAAGGACAGTGAGATTTGGGGGATGCTTGTTATACAACCTAATCATAGCAAAGATCATCTACCAGTAATGTAAGGTTCCAAAACATATTCTTAAAACTTGTGTCTTTCAGAGCACAGATCTAATTCGTGGAGAATAGTAAGAATCTAAAACACTAAATCAAAAATACAATAATACCCCGCTTTGTTCCACTGATAGTTCCAGGTAATTGAGTAGTTTTGCTGCTTACATGCCCATGGTTGCTGTCTCCCGGCCTCATTCTCCAGCGTCCAGCACAATCTGTGAGCTTCCTTATATCACTCAATTGGTTTATTCTTTTAATGAATCATAAAGAGTTGGTTTCTGTTGCTTATAACCACAGATCCCTAACTGACACATAGGTAACCACTGTTTTGTGTCTATATATTTTTATTGAGAGATGAGAAAGGGTGGTCATATTAGCTCGTCTCATTGGCAGTGTCTCTCCTGCAAAGTTTGGAAGCTAGTACTGGATGTGATTGGTGCTCTGCCTGTATCTCCATTACCAGGCCTTGTGCCCTCTCCCAGCTGCGGTGAGAGCTCATGGCAATGGATCACAGCTGTCTCTTTTCTAGAGCTTTGCTCTGGGCCCGATAGGAGTGGCCCCACCCCACCCACTCGCACATCCCGCAGCCTGTGACAGTGACTGGCCCATGGAGACAGGAGGCCAGCCCCTTGCCTCGGTGATGCTGTTCACGCTCCAGAGCTCCTGTGGGATCAGGCTGATGCTGAACTCCAGCTGAGTCCGTACCCTTGCTCAACTCTCTCCTCTCCTCTGTACCATGACCCTCAGAACCCTTTTTCCTGAGAGCTGTCCCTCCATAAACCATAGGTTCCCGAATCCGTGTCTCAGACTCTGATGATAGGGAAATAAAACCAAGACACTTTCCCTTCCAAACCTCAACTCCTCATTGTCTGTTAGTCTCGCTGCCTCTGTGGCCACAGTAATGTTCATGGTTGATCAAGTATTCATTTTACAGTGAAATTTTCAGGGCAAAATGGGGTGGGGGACCAGAGAGACCACACAAAGTGATGGATGCCCCCTTCATTATTCTGTTTGGTTCTTTTTATTTATTTTTCAATTACAGTTGATATATGCTTTATGTTAATTTCAGGTGTGCAACATACTAATTCTCGCCTTTAGCATTCTGATGGCAGCATGTAGGTGGCTGTCCCCAAGGAAGGGTGGCATTTGGGAAGGTAGGTGCAGAGCTGAGGAATGGTGGTCATGTCTGCTTATTTAGAGGCAGTTTCACTTCAGCACACCTGGAAACGGTTCAGTCACTGGGGGCTTTACCCTTTGAGGCCAAGAGACTCCATCCAAGGGGCTTCTGTTATCCTGCCTCTGTGGGCTCTAATTTTCTCAAATGTGTTCCAGAAACCAGGCCCAGACCAGAAAGGGATCCTCTACATTTTCCTGCCATTTCCCAGAAACACTTATTAAACACTTACTGCAGATCCCGTATTATTCCAAGAATGTTACACTAACTCAGTGGTTCTCAACATTCCTAATGCCGCGACCCTTTAATCCAGTTCCTCGTGTTGTGGTGACTCCCAATTTCATTGTTACAAATTGAACATAATTAAAGCATAGTGATTAATCACAAAAACAATATGTAATTATATATGTGTTTTCCGATGGTCTTAGGCGACCCCTGTGAAAGGGTCGTTCGACCCCCAAAGGGGTCGAGACCCACAGGTTGAGAACCGCTGCACTAACTCATTGAACCTTCTCACACATTGCATTATCCCTACTTCCCAAATGAGGGATGAAGCACAGGGAGGTTAAACAACTTGGAGGTCTCACAGCTGGGAGATGGCTGATGCAGCTTTCAAACCAGGTGGAGTGCCTAGTGTGCCTTCAAAGTCCAGCTCTTAATCTTATCAGGGCTTCCTCACCTGGCAAGTCCATACAGAATCCAGGGGGGCCCTTTTACAGGAATGGGAAAAACATTCCATTTTGTAGTAATTTTAACTGAATTGTAGCACTTCCTTCCATTGTGAATGTAGGCAATAACCCAGAGCAGTGTTCGCAGGATCTGTAACTTTGCCATCTGGAGACATCACAGCTACTTTCTTATCACATGAAAGTCATGGCTGCTCTTTGTAAATATGGTCTACATTCTTGACTACTTAGTAATTACATGTTGTTGTTTAAAATACAAATCATAAATTGGTTTTCAAACTATTTTAACTGTGTCTCAATACGTTGTTTTCTTTTGGAATTCTATGTTTTGTTATGTATTTAAAACATTATTCTGAATGAAGTACTGATTCATTCATTAAATGAAAATCCAGTCTTAAAAGAACTCATATTGTATGATTCCACTTATAGGAAACATCCAGGATAAGCAAATCTATAGAGATAGCAAATTAGTAGTTGCCAGGGGCTGGGAGAGGGGAAGAATGGGAGTGACTGCTAATGGATATGAGGTTTCTTTTGGGGATGATAAAAATGCTTTAAGATTAGATTCTGATGATGATTGCATGACTCTGTAAATATACTCAAAACTATTGAATTGTACATTTTAAATGCACAAACTTTATGTTATGGAAATTATATGCACAGACTTTAAGGTATAGAAATTACACCTCAATAAAACTGTTAAAACTACAATGTTATTCTGAATAGGGGTTCACAGGCTTCCTTAGACTGCTAGTGGGTCCAAAGGCACAAACACCGGGTTTAGAACCCCTGCCTCTGGTTTTGCTTGATAAATAGCATGTGGATAAGTTCTTTTATTTATTTATTTATTTATTTTAAAGATTTTTTAAAAAATATCTTTTATTGATTTTTTACAGAGAGGAAGGGAGAGGGATAGAGAGTTAGAAGCATCAATGAGAGAGAAACATCGATCAGCTGCCCCCTGCACATCCCCAGTCGGAATCGAACCTGGGACCTTTCAGTCCGCAGGCCGACGCTCTATCCACTGAGCCAAACCAGTCAGGGTGATAAGTTCTGATTTAAATTAAAAAATAGAAAAGGAACGATGAACTGTTGTGAGTTATGTAACTGAATTTACATATATATAAAAAAATCCAATAGAACCAAGTCAATAAAAAAAATATTAGAAAAAAAATCTCCCAGGTCACGTTAGAGGACCAGAGTGACAAAACAAAAGGAGGGGCTTGGAGTCCATGATTCCGGGGGATCAAATTCCCTTCCCCATTTCCAGTGAAGACTGCTGATCCTCAGTAAAGCCTGGGGGCAAGACACAGCAACTCCCTTTCCTTTCCAGCCTGCCCCTCGCCCCACAAAGGTGCCTCTGTTGAGTGCAAAGAACTTTCTCTTCTGCCCCTACATGGAATCATTATCTTTGCTGGCAAACAGTTTGCTTTTGCAGCTTGTTTTTTAGGACAGTGGTGGTGAGCCCTGAGTGGAACATAATTGTTTCCTTGGTGCTTTTGCTTCACGCAGCTCCCCCTGGAATTACCCTCTGTCCTCTTCCTCACCCCTTAAGGCCCAGCAGGGGTCTCGCCTCTTCCAGGAAGTCCTCCAAGACTTCTCTGATGACCAAGTTCAGCCTGCCTCTCTCTCCCAGCTCATCTCTCCCAGCTCATCGGTGCCCCACTGCTTAGCACTGAAACAGATGCTGCTGGTGCCCTGCCCGAGTTCCACTGCAGCTTTGGCCAGCACCTTCTATACACCCACATGTCCTCTTATCTCAGGCACCTGCCACACTATTGGCCTAAAGGGCTTCCTTGCCCAGAGAAGGGTGCACAGCATGTCTGTCCTCAGCTTGGATGGACCAGGGATTTAATGAGCCCAGGAGTAGTCTGCAACAAATGAAGGGCATGAGTTAGTGGATCGATACCCTGTTTTCCTAGCACTTCAGGGTGATTATTCTGTGGTGTGTTCCCAGAAGGATTGAGCCACAGATGTCCAAGGGGTAACCTGCTCATTAGTGCATTCTTTATTACCTTTCCTTCATTCCCTGTCTCAATTCACCACCCCTCACTTGTGCTTGTTAAAATCATCTCCCGTGTAAACTATTTGCACTCAGGTTCTTGTCCCAGGGTTTGACTTAGGGGGATCCCAGCTTCGGTGGGCATGCATGAGATATGGCTATAAAGACATATCGTGGACGTTTAAGCATGGTGGACAGCAGAGGGACTCATTGAGTAACAAACCCAGGGCCAAGCAGATCCATTGAGATACAAGCTCCTTATCCACGTGTCCCCCTAACTCTGCCATTACTCAAACATTTTTGGAACTCCTCTTTTTGAACTGCCTTCAGTGCCCACAGAATACTTGATTCAGATGGCCAGAAATTCCCATGCCTGTGCATTAAGCAAATTGTTTTAATCTGACAAAAACTCATTCAGGCCAAGTCTGAAAGGGTAGATGGATTTAGGAAGGTGACAGAACTCTTTCCTCTTCTGGATCAAAAATAGCTCCAAGAGGGAATTCCAAGTATGTGTTATCTAATTCACAACAGCCATAGCTGTAAACAACAGAAATGTCCCTCAAGTAATGAATAAGTAAGCACACAATGGACTATTATTCAGCCCTAAAAAAAGAACACTGGTGCATGCTATAACATGGATGAACTTTGCAAATGTTATGTCAGGTGAAAAAACTCAGATACAAAAGGTCATACATGGTATGATTCTATTTATATAAAACATGCGATAGAGAAAGAAAGCAGATTAGTGATTGCCAGGGGGTGGGCGGAAGTGAGAATAGGGTAATATTAGTGAGTATTCGGTTAGTATTCGGTTATGAAAATTGTATTTGGTGCTGGAGTAACAAAAATGTCTTGGAACTAGATGGTCATATAATATTGCAAATGCCACTGACTTGTATACTTTTTTAAAAATAAATATTTTATTGATTTTTTACAGAGAGGAAGGGAGAGGGATAGAGAGTTAGAAACATCGATGAGAGAGAAACATCAATCAGCTGCCTCCTGCACACCCCCTACTGGGGATGTGCCTGCAACCAAGGTACATGCCCTTGACCAGAATTGAACCTGGAACCCTTGAGTCTGCAGGCTGACACTCTATCCACTGAGCCAAACCGGTTAGGGCGACTGACTTGTATACTTTAACATGGTTAATTTTATTTTGCATGGATGTTACCTCACTTGAAAAACAATGTTCTAAATATGCCTGACTGAAATGATAAAGTCCTTCTCTCCTTTTCTTGGGGGAAGGGGCGGTGTTCTAACTATTTAGCAACCATAACGCGTCCCAGCCGTGGTGCTGGAGAGAAAGTCTGGAGCAGGCTCAGGGTGGCAGGTCTTCTGTGGCTGGACCAGAGGGGCCTGGGCAGTTGAGCCATGAAGGGCAGTGTGGGGAGCCAGACAGTGTGGGGTTGTTTACCACCTGCTAGGGTAGTATTTCAAGATCATGACAACTGGACAGTCTTCCTGAGATATAGGCCTGAGCATCAGTTCTACCCACAGGGGACTATTAGATTGACCTTTGTGTTAGCCCAGTGGAGTCTTTGTCCCAGAGCAATTCTTCCTGGCAGCCCCACGGTCCAATGTGAGGGCATGGCTACAGCCTGGCTGTGCCTAGGGAGGGGCGGGGCTAGCACTAGTGCTCACCTGGCAGCCTCCAGCGCCTGATGCCATAGGACAGATACTTTAGAGCAGGATGCTTATCTCCCTCCATCCTCAGCCCCTTCCTGCAGGCTGGGAAAGTCCATAATTTAAAACCCAATGGACACAGGTGGGAGGCTGGGTTCTAGATTCTTGCTACTCAAGGAGGAATCTGGGACTATCAACCTGGGATCACCCAGGAGCTTGTCAGAAATGCAGAAAGCTGGAACCCACCCCAGCCCTGCTGAAGCAGGACCCCTGGGGTGATTTCTATGCACAACACAACGTCAGAAGCTCAGCTTTCTAAACCAAGCCTTTAGGACTGTTTACTATTTTGACTCAAAAATATAGGCTTTTGTCTCCCTCTCTTGCAACTCTCCTACAGCCATGATTTGGAAAGAACATGTCTTAGATCTCTTTGGATACTGTCCAGGGATTTTCTGGACAGAACCAAAAGCAGCTCATAAAACACCCATCATTTCTTTCAAACCTCTTGTTTCTCCTTAGAAATTCATGTGCATTTTGCACTCTTTTCCATGGCATAGTGATGTTGACTTTCACATAAAATTGTATGCTTTTTACTTGCAAAATCTTTAAATAAAATTGAGGCTTCAGGGAAACACAGCATTCCTTTATTCCCCATGGCTTTGCATCTACCTCCCAGCATCTTGTGCAGGCTGCGGACTGAAAAACAGATGTAAAGTGAGCCAGGAAGTTAGTGATTCAATAGGGAAGCCACTGGCCATTACAGGCTCCAGCTAATAGGGTAAATGCAGGGATGAAAAAATGTGATTAGAAGAGAAGACCTTTCTTTGAATTCTTGACTCTGGGTACTGACCACAGAATAGAAACAAAAATCATGCAAAGTCTTCAACTAAAGCAGGTGGGGTTTAGCCCGGTTGGTGTGGCTCAGTGGTTGAGCATCAAACTATGAACCAGGAGGCCACGGTTTGATTCCTGGTCAGGGCACATGCCCTGGTTGTGGGCTCAATTCCCAAATATGGGGTGTACAGGAGACAGCCAATGCATGATTCTCTCTCATCATTGATGTTTCTATCTCTCTTCCTTCCGCTCTGAAATATATATATATATGGCAGGCAGGATTTAGAATAGCTCCATAAAAGATTTCTGGACTCAGTGACTATCTTAGATTGTGTTTCCTAGAAGCGGAGCTGGAGACAAGGATTTGGGTGTGTGGGACTTTGGGCCTCTCAGGAGAAGGGGAGTGAAAGAAGCAAGATGGAACTGGGAGCTGAGCAAGGATGTGTCCTTAGGAAAGCCTAGGTGTGGCCTGATTCACAGGAAACTCTAGAGCAGTGGTTCTCAACCTTCCTAATGCTGCGACCCTTTAATACAGTTCCTCATGTTGTGGTGACCCCCCAACCATAACATTATTTTCGTTGCTACTTCATAACTGTAATTTTGCTACTGTTATGAATCGCAATGTAAATATCTGATATGCAGGATATATTTTCATTGTTACAAATAGAACATAATTAAAGCATAGTGATTAATCACAAAAACAATATGTAATTATATATGTGTTTTCCGATGGTCTTAGGCAACCCCTGTGAAAGGGTCCTTCAACCCCCAAAGGGGTCGCGACCCACAGGTTGAGAACCGCTGCTCTAGAGCATGAATTAAGCCACAGAGTTGTCTCACCTTGAGGCCAGAGTCCTGTCATTGCACAGGGGCTGCTCCCCGAGTGACTGGTGTATCTGGGTCATGTGGTTCCTGTTCATCCCAGGGCGATTCTCTCTGTTAGCAGCAATTCTCCTAGCAGTCCAGTAAGGAGATCTAGGTGGACTAAAGCAGTATCCACTATGGCCTCCATGAAGGTAGCTAATTGACATTCTCATAATGCTGTTCTTCCACTTAGAGATTGTACTTTGTTGGATTTAATGTCTTTAATATGTACTGATGTTGTTTTCTTTTCTAAATTGTTGCTGGACATGAGCCCTGTGGACAGCCATTGGTTTCTGCTCTTGAAAACAAAATTCTCAAAGGATCCTGGTGGTTTTGACCCAATGCCTGGCTCACTTGTCACCTCATTCAGGTGAAGTTCCTGAGGTGGTTCCCTTCCTTCCCACGTTTGATTTCCATGTGGTCTTGCCCTGGCCACACCCATCAGTCCAGGGAAGCTTTTTCCTGAACACAGAGTCCCAAGGAAATAACAAAAGGGCAGCCCCGGTCTTATCGCTCTAGCTGATTATTTAAACAGCTGCCAGAGAGCTGCAGCTGCCTTGGCAAGAGTCCACAGTAAGGAAGGGAGTAAACCATCTAATGGCAATCACTATAGTTACCACTCAGAGAGGCACCCTGAGTGTTGAGTGGCCTGTAGAGGTGGAGATTGTAATAGTCTTGCAATCACGTTGAGTGATCAGGCATTGGGGAAGAGGGCCTACTTTCAGACTGCAAACTCTGGAAATGCTTTAATTAGTGCATACGTTAATCGGGCTTCTGAGGTCAAAATTGTCTCCAGGCAGGCGCACTGCTTTTCTTTACCCTTTTCACTTATTTCCCACCCTGCTTTTATCTCCGCACCCTTTCTACTCTCCCAGGCTCAGAATGCAGGCACCTTAATTGGTTGTCCATGTTCTATGACTGGAACTTGAAATAGTCTGAGAAGACGTCAGGAGTTCAGAAATAATTCCTGAGAATTTACAATAAAACTTACTCTGAATGCAACCATTTTATTTTTTATTGCTCCAAGAACTCACTCTAAGGATAAACAGTGTGTCTGTTAAGTATGTAGAAGTAGTTTTTTAGAAAGAAAAGCCTTTTTAAAAAATTATAGTGATTTCCAGTTTCTTTGCTATGCTGATTGATAACACTTGACCAGGGAGTTCTTTTTTAATGGAGTCTCTTAGGGGATTACTGCTTCAGGTTATATTTTGGGAAGCCTTGGACTATGTATTAGTCTGGGTTCTCCATAGAAGCAGAACCAATGGGAGATAGACAGGTACTAGTAGATAGATATGGACTATATGGAGTTGGCTTCTACAGTTGTATTTGCTAAAAAATCCAGGATCTGAGTTGGCAGCTGGAGTCCAGGAGAGCTGATAGTTCCATTCTGAGTCCAAGGGCCTGTGAATCAGGAAATTCAATGATTCTGGTGCAAATCCAAGCCCAAAGGCAGGAGAAGACCAATGTCCCAGCTTGAAGACAGTCAGGCAAAGAGAGAGAATTCTTTCACTCAGCCTTCTATTCTAGTCTGGCTCACCTTCATTGGGCAGAGAGCAATCTGCTTTACTGTCTTAATCTCATCCAGAAACACCCTCAGACACCTCAGAATAATGTCGAACTAAATATCTGGTTGACACATAAAATTAACCATCATAGATCTATCCCAGTCTCCCTCAGGTTCTGGTACCCCAGGTCTGATCCTGGTCAGCTCTGTCCTCTGTGGACATGAAAATCTACCTGTTGGGGGCCATAGTGTATTCATCTGTAAAATGGAAAGTTTGAATAAGATAATCTGTGAGATTCCAACTATATGACTTAAGATTCCTTTATAAAATTCATAAAAGTGCAGTTATAATCATATTTGATCTTTCTTTGGGATCTAAGGGTGTGACTTTGTTTCATATCTGGAATTGTGTATATTTATAACGAAAAGTGATGGAACTGTGGTGGCAGAGAAAATAGGTTCCTATCAATAACTGTAATTTTAAGACAAGCAAAAGACTATATTCCTAAACTTCCCCTAAAAACTAAAGGTGGCTAAAAAATATAGGTGGGCACTTTTGGGCAGCACTTCTGGGAAAAATTCCTTTAGCAGGAGAAAAAGAGCTAGAGTGGACCCCAACTCCCTCCCCTTTCTCCTGCTCCTTACCTGGAACAGGGATGTAATATTCCAAGCTCCAGCTGCCATTGGGAACCATGAAGATGTCTTGAGATTGGAAACCATACACTAAGGATGGCAGAGCAGAATAACAGAAAGAACCTGGGTTTCATCTTATATACTTGCCCTGAATATCCACCTCTGAACTTCTTTTATATGTTGGAGAAATGAATGCCTACCTTGTTTAAGTCACTGTTGTTTTGCAAGTCTTTAATAGGAGCGGAATTCAATTCTGAACTGATGATGCCAGAGAGAAAGGCTAGCTTCTGCTTTGCTCAAAGCAGTATTTCTCAGGCTTTGGCAGGCTTCGGGGGGATGGCTAAAACACAGATTGCTGGGGGTGCCCTCAGAGACTCTGATTAAGTGAGTCTGGGGTGGGTCAGGTCATTTGCCTAACAAGGGTCCCGGCGATGCTGCTGCTGCTGGTCCAGGGCCCACACGTGGAGAACCATGTCTCAGAACATCTCCAGTTCATTTGGGCAGAGGGACAGAAACCTTCGCCCCTTGACAAGGCAGTGTCACAACCAGATCATAGGGCGTCAGCAAATGCTGCCTCACCAAACACCTTTAACTTTTTCTCCCAAACTCAGGATGAATGGCATCCTGGGATGTTTCATTTAAACGCATAGGAAGTGACGGGTCCTAAGCTCTTTCTCTGAGCGCAAAGTGCTGGGAAGCTGGAGCTGAGGAGTCATTCAGCTGTGAGGAATGGGCAGAAAGAGGCTCTCTGCAAGGCTGTGTTGCAGTTTCCAATGAGGGGTGTTACTGTTTCTGTTGGCCCCCCGCGCCCACCCTCCCCCCCAATGTCTATCAGTGCTTCTAAGTCCCAGATGCTCTCTTTACTGATATCAGGATGCAGAGGGACGTGTTTTTTCCTAAAGAGAGCTGAAGAAGATAAACAATCAGGCCAATTTAGCCCAGTGCTTTGGAAAGTCACCTCAAGATGGGTCCAGTCTGAGGAAATGTCACTTTCCCACGTCTCCTCAGGGCAGCTCTGTTTCCTCAAAAGAACAGTGTGTCTGAGAGGGTTTCCTTCTCCCTCTGCTCCAGTTCCGAGGGACAACAGGAAACTCTGTAACCTGTGCACAGGAGTCGGTCAGAATGACCGGTGGGCTGCGGGCGAGGGCTCAGAGTAGCCTGTGTCTCTGAGAATCGCTCCCCAGGCTCAGCATCGCACCAGCGTGTGCCACCAGCTCCTTCACAGCAATGAGCAGGGAAGTCCTGGGCTTCCAGACTGTGGTTTTGTGTTCAGGTTTTTAAAGAGAAAGAGAAACGTAAGCACAGGCAGATTCAGGCCTCAGAGAACCCCCAGTCCCTCCAGTCCACGTGCCCGTCCACCTGTCCTAGGAGCCCACTTCCTCAGCCCCGGGCAGAACTCATCTGCCCAGGTCTGAGCTCTATCTACTTACCTACTTGCTTTCACTCTTTTATCTTTGGTGACTTGGCCAAGATAGGTGCTCAATAAAAGTTTGTGGCCCAAATGGGTGGCAAATGTGCAATGAGTATGAATCAGCTAAGACAGCTAAGATAGCCCGGGGTCAGCAACTGAAGGCATCTTTATTTCCTTCTTTCCTTCTATTTCTCCTTTTTCCTCCTTCCTTTATGGGAGCTCCAAGTCAAAACTTTATAATTTATATACAGTGAAGTGGACAAATCTTGGGTTCTGTTTGATGGTGGTATAACCATTATTGCAATCATGAGGACATTTCTATCACCCCAAAATGCCCCTCATGCCCCTTTCCAGTCACTTGTCCCCCACCCCAACCCCAGAGGAAATTGCTGTTTTGATCTTTATCACCATTGATTAAATTTCCCTGTTTTTGAATTTCATATAAATGCCCGGCTTCTTTCGCTTGGCACAGTGTTTTTGAGATTCAGATGGCATCTTTCTTAATCTTAAAAATCAAGTTACCTGACCTTGAGCCCCTGTGACTAGCACATTCATCTGAGTCAATGTTGGGGTCCTCACACTCAGCCTCAACTACAAGGTCATGGCAAACCTGGAGTAGGGAGGCGGGGGGGCCATAGGCATAGAAACTTTGGGAAGGCCCCTCCTTCCCTCATTCACCTCTGGTTGGCCCATTGAGCCTGCATGGTGCCTGGAAACTGAGACTACTGGGCTCATCATGCTCTCAGGGCAGCGGTTCTCAACCTGTGGGTCGAGACCCCTCTGGGGGTCAAACGACCCTTTCACAGGGGTCACCTAAGACCATCGGAAAACACGTATATAATTACATATTGTTTTTGTGATTAATCACTATGCTTTAATTATGTTCAATTTGTAACAATGAAATTGGGGGTCACCACAACATGAGGAACTGTATTAAAGGGTCGCGGCATTAGGAAGGTTGAGAACCACTGCTCTCAGGGACTTCTGTCTGATGAGGTCCAGGCCCACAGGACCTAGAGAATGCCTGAGGGTTCTGCCCCTCCTCAAGGCGTTATCTTGGATTCTCAGAACTGGGGGCCTCCAGACCTTCATCAGCTCCCATTCTAGGGTAATTGCTTCCCTGTTTTCCATCTTCCTACCCCCCACCCACCCTAAACCCCAGGAATCTGCCTCGGTGTGCCCTCCCCTGCTCTTTACAAAAATCAGGAATGAGATTGTTTCCTTCCAGCAATTTCTCTGTAGCTTGGCCTGGGACAAAGGGATCCCTGGGAATAGTACTGCAGGTCTCCACTTCAGCAGCCCTTGGGCCATTCAGCAAAATCTTCAAAGTGAACCATTCACTTTGGTAAATAAAGTCACTCCCTTATAAGCTATTTAATTCCTGTTTATTTATACTCCTCTGGAAAAAAAAAATTAAAAACCCAACATAGAACCTCCTTTTAAGCTAAGTACCTACCTTTAAGCATAATTAAACCAGCACCAGAACCACAGAATGTTTGTGCGAAAAATGCACAACCATGCTGATTGGTCTTATTTTATATTAAGGCCACAAATCCCAGATGGGTCTGGAATCTTTTATTAGGATGTTCCATTCCTTGTTTCCAAAATAATGCCTCCACATCTTCTCTCTCCTCAAACCTTTCCCCAATGCTCTTTCCACCTCCAAACGCACATAAATCTTACTATTCCCAAACCTGCAAGGCCCTGGCACCACATTCTCAGCCTCCCCTCCTGTCCCTGAGGAGGCCCAGCGTCCTCTGCGTCCCATGTCCTCTCCCCTTTCTTAAGGAATTGGCATCCCCTCTCTCTTCTGCATCTCCAGTTTCTCCCTCTTCACCAGATTATTCACTTCAGCACAGGAACATCCTCTCGTTTATTTCATCTTAAACAAACAAGGTCTCCTGGAACCACTGTATTAGTTTCCCAGGGCTGCTGTAACAAAGGCCCACAAACTGAGTGGCTTAAAACAACAGAAATGTATTCTCTCACAAGTTCTGGAGGTTACAGGTCTGAAATCAAGGTGTTGGCAGGGCTGTGCGCCCTCCAGAGGATGCTCTGCGGGAGCTTCCTTCCTTGCTTCTTCCAGTTCCCAGTAGCCCCAGGTGTTTGTTGGCTATGGCAGCATAACTCCAACCTCTGCCTCTGATTCCTCATGGCATTCTCCCATGTGTGTTTCTGTCTCTTGTCTCTTTTCCTTTTCTTATAAAGACACCAATCAGGCCTGGAGTAGGGGCTTTATTGAATGTGTAGTAGCATCATGTCTAAAAAGCAATATACATACCTTAATAAGAAATATTTTCTTGTTAAAAATGTTAAGCCTGGTGGAAAAAAATGGTGCCAATAGACTTGCTGGATGCAGGGCTGCCACAAACCTTCAATAAACATAATATCTGTGAAGGGCAATAAAGCAGTAAAACACAATAAAGTGCAAAAGAACAAGGTATGCTTGTATGCAAAGGGTGTGGACACCGGGGAGGCTGTAGTATTGAGACCTCTAATGTAATCAATCCACCCAATGTGGTATCCCCAGAACTTTGCTACACAGAAGGCACAGAATCCACATCTTGTTTAATGAATGAATGGCTTATTCTTCCATAAAGAACAAAGAAAAAAAATTCTTAAAGTTACTCTGGCACAAATACTACAATTCAAACAAATGATTCTTAACTGAGGATTTCTAGATTGACTTCAGAGGGTTAGAGGAGCTCTGAAGTAGTATGTAAATTAGCAAAATGTTGTCATTATTGGCAAGCAGCAGCCCAGGCCCACCCTCCTTTGTCTGGGTGCCACGGTGCAGTACACACAACTGTATGCAGCAGCTCTGCACATGCATACTTAGGAGGATTTTTCAACTTCTTCTGTCTTTAGTGTAGTTTACTGGCTTTTCTAGGACTGTGTCTGGGTGTTTGGATTCCCCCATTCATTCGCTTCAGTGTGGATTCTCACAAACCCTCACTTATTTCTCGCCATGTCTATTTGAGGAAGAAAGTGGAGATTCATTCCGTCGGAAAACACCCAGCCTCCTAAGGCAACTTCTTCCCAACTTCTACCTGGAAATCTATCTTCATCTGCTGTAAGCCTTGGGGGAAATTATTCTTTAGACCCTGGACATTGATCAATTTGCCTCATTCTGAGGAGGCATCTTAGGACCAATGCCAACCCCAGATGAATTACCAAGGCAGACACAAGGAAGTTACTGTAGGTAGCACCAATTGAACAAGATGGCACCCATTGGTTCCCTAACTACCCCATGTGTTGTAAACATTTCTGCACATGTAAAAAGTCTCTAGAATCCTTTTTGGACCAACATATCTCATTCCTAGGGAGGTGGTTTATAACCTATCTCTGTGGACATCTTAAATGATGTAATGCTGTTGAAAACATCTATTCATGTAGCTCTTCAAAGTTTGTAGCTCTTTAAAGTTTCAAAGGGAAAGAAATCCAAACTGTGACAATGGTGCAAACAATGCTGTTTCAGTGAATATAGCTATATTAGAGTCCCAGTGCACAAATACGTGCATCAGTGGGGTCCCTCGGCCTGGCCTGCACCCTCTCGCAATCCAGGACCCCTCGGGGGATGTCAGATAGCCTGTTTCAGCCCAATTCCTACAGGCCCAATCCAGACAGGAGGGAGCCCAATACTGTGAGTTGAGTCTCTGTCCCCTGGTGGTCAGTGTGCGTCATAGCGACTGATCGACAGGTTGTATGGTCGTTCGGTCACTTAGGCTTTTACATAGATAGATGTCTGTCTTTTCATGCAGTTTAAAAATTTCAAATTATATCATAGCATATTTCCTTCAAAATATTTTTCAATTTGTTTGGACACTAATTTCTTTTAAGCACAAATAGTCATATCACAAGAAAATGTAAATAAATAGAAAGCAAGAAAAAGTAATATCATCGATAAACATACCAGCTAGACCGACCATCTGATTTTTATAGTAAGAGTACCCCCACAATTCAAAAGTAGAGCTTTCCTATGAAACCTTTTATAAGCCCAAGTGGCATAAATCAAAGAAGCCATTATCTTAGGACACATCTTGCTGAAAAATGCCCAAAATAAATTGAGGTAAAGCACAGATGCTCACAGGCACAGTTCAAAGCTGTGACGGCTTGATGCTGAGATGCTGAGTGTGATGCCTGGGGAATGGGCCTCTCTCAGTGCTCACAGCACACATGCCTCCATCGCTGTGACAGAAATGCTAAACACTATTTTCATCTTTTTTTCATAAAAGCAAGACTCCTCTTCAGATTTCTCTCCAGTTAGGGACAATCGGTACTAATGTAGGCCTTTCATAACAGTGAAGGGGGACTAACAGGAGCTTTCAGAAAGCAGGGGATACCTGTATTAAGTATAGCATTCAGCTTCAGAGAGGAACATTTTTCTAAATGGTTTTACTGCCTCTCAGTTCATCCTGGCCCTAAGATAATTATGGCTACGTGGTTATTCAGGACGAATCTTGGAAGCTACTGAGGAGATCTGTTAAAAATGCTAAATGAAGCAGCAAATCATGAACCGATTCTCCAGGGTCACGTGGTGGATAACGTGTTTACGGAAGACTTTTCATGAAGGAGGACTACAGTGTTGCTAAGATGTGACTTCAAAGACATGGCCACTCTATTAAAATTTCCAATGCTAATCCTAGGATTATCAACCTAAACCCTTTAGATTATGGTAAGCATACTTGAATTCCCTGTCTGGAATTCTAATGTTGCTGATTATTGTAATGTGTTAGAGAGCTAACTCAGAGAGTGCTCTGGAGTTAGGGAAGAAACATCAGGTTTCTTTGGACCACTACCTCACACCATACACAAAAACTAACTCAAAGTGGATGAAAAACTTAAATGCAAGACCTGAAACCATAAATCTCCTGGAAGAAGATATAAGTGTTAAGCTTTGTTATATCCATCATGGTGTTATTTATTTATTTTTTTACTTTGACACCAAATGCAAAGGCAACAGAAGCAAAAATAAACAAGTGGGACTACATCAAACCAAAAAGCAAAAGAAACCATTAATAAAATGAAAAGGCAACCTAAAGAATGGGAGGAAATATTTGCAAATAATATATCTTATAAGTGGTTAATATCCAAAATATACTATAAAGAACTCACACAACTCAATGGCAAAACAAACAAACAAACAAACTAACCCCCCCCAAATAATCCAATTAAAAAATGGGTGAAGGATATGAATGGACCCCTCCACCCCCCAGGAAAAGATATTTAAATGACCATAAGCATGAAAAGATGCTCAACTAATCATCAGGTAAATGCAAATGACAGATCACCGTATACCTATTAGAATGGCTATCATAAAAAAAGAGAGAGAGAGATAGTAAGTGCTGGCAAGGATATGGAAAAAAGGAAATGTAAATTGGTGTAGCTACTATGTAAACAGTATGCAGATTCCTCAAAACATTAAAAATAGAACCACCATACAATCCAGAAATACCATGTATTTATCTGAAGAAAACAAAAACACTAATTCAAAAAGATATATTCACCCTCATGTTCATTGCAGCAATTTTTACAAAAGCCAAGATATGGAATAGATAAAGAAGTTGTGATGTACATTTATTTAGCTATAAGAAAGAATGCAATCCTTACACCTGACACTAATACAAAATAATATTGAATATAAACTCTAATTTAAAAAAAGAATGAAATCTTGCTGTTGTGACAACATGGATTGACCTTAAGGGCATTATGCTCGGTGAAATAAGTCAGAGAAAGAAAAATACCATATGATTTCATTTATATGTAGAATCTGACAAACAACAACAAAACAAAAAACAACCAAGCTCACAGATACAGAGAACAGATTTGTAGTTACAGCAGCAAGGGTTAGGGAGGATGGATGAAATGGGTGAAGGGGGTCAAAAGGTACAAACTTCCTGTTATAAAATAAATAAATCATGGGGTTAGAATGTACAGCATGGTGACTACAGTATACTTAATAATAATATATTGTCTATTTGAAAGTTGCTAAGAGAGTAAATCTTAAAAGTTCTTACCACAAGAAAAAAATATTCTGTAACCATGTATGGTGATGAATATTAACTAGACATGCTGTGGTGATCATTTTGTAATGCATAAAAATATCAAATTATTAGGTTGTATGCCCAAAACTAATACAATAGTGTATGCCAATGACACCTCAATAAAAAAAATAAATTATCAGGTTTTTATTTCATGGTTCACTTCTGAAAAGAGCCATAAACAGTACAGAAAATATTGATAGACTTTGTCCCAGTAAAAGCTTCATCTTTATTTTGCCTTTCCAGAATTACAGCTTATTATCAGCAACAATCCATGTGACTCAATCTTTAATAGAAATACTTGATCTGATAGCTATGCTATTTTATGAGATAATTTTTCCAAGTGACATAAAGTAATTAAAAATTATCACAGAAAATCTATCCTTCCAGTTAATCTTTCCTCTTCAAAACTCAGAACAATCTTCTGGACAACTTATTTCTAAACGATGCCAGCAGCCATCACAGGCAGATTCATAGAGATTTGGAGTTGGTGACCTTTTTTTTGTAAAGGGCCTGATAGTGAATTTTTTGACTTTGCCATTTGGTTTCTGCCTTAACTATAGAAGTCTACCTTTGTAGTTCCAGAGCAGCTGTGAATAATACCTAAAGGAGAGGATGATGTTTTTTGCTTTATTTATAAAAACTGGGGCAGTCTGTAGGCCTGAGGCCATAGCTGTAAATAATTATTTCACAGCCCTCCAAGCAAGCAGCCAGTGTTGGTGGGTCTTTGTGGGAGAGACGGTTAGAAAAAATCAAGATTGGAGAAGACAAAGGTAAAAATTTTGGGGAAAAAGTGAAGCCCCAAAACAAAAACAACACACACACACACACACACACACACACACACACGTGCCAAAGTTATGCTGGTTTTATGAGAAAAACAGTGGTTTTGCAAACTTATTTTTTAAGTCAAGGGAATATAATTTTTTTCCCAAAATAAGCATTTATAGGAAATCTTAGTGTACATAAAAGAGATAAAATAGAAGTTGCTATATTTGAAAAAGGCAATCTGACTGTTCATCTCTTTTACCCTCTCAGCAACCTCCTAATGTATTTCTGGAAAGTTCTGGGATTGCTTAAGTGGAATTTAAAACCCACTGCTTCAGAAAAGACACCTTGCTCTAATTAGGATTAAAAGATTTATAAATAAAAATTCAGGACACCTAGTTAAATTTGAATTTCAGATCAACAACATGTACTTTTTTGTTTTATTTTTTTACCATAAGCATGTCATACACAATATTTGGACCACATATATACTAAAATGTTACTTGTTGTTAATTTGAAATTCAAATTTAACTGGGCATCCTGCCTTTAACTGGCAACCCTACCTCTGCTTCTTTAACTTTTCAGTGTCACAATTTTCTCATCTGTAAAATGGGCGAAATGGTACCTATATAATAGCATTGTGTGGTCTTTTTTTTTTTTTTTTAAAAAAAAGAACTTAATATTTGTAAGAAATGAGTTTTTGGCACATAGTGAATGCTATATTACTACCTGTTAACTATTACCTATTGTTATATTACTAGCTCATTAGCTATTATTAATGTGGTGTTTGTTCTAAGTGGTTGTAATAACACTCACTGACTAAATTATGTGTCATATGTTGAAGCCCTAACCGCAGATGTAACTGTATGTGGAAATAAGGTCTTGAAAAGGTGATTAAGGTTAAGTAATGTTATGAGGGTGAGATCCGAATGCAATATGACTGGTGCTCATATAAGAAAAGGGAGAAAGAGAAAAGGCCATGTGAGGACACAGTGAGGAGGTGGCAATTTACAAACCAAGGGGAGAGGCCTCAAGAGAAACCAAGGCTGCTGACACCTTGAACTTGGACTCTTAGCCTCCAGAACTGTGAGAAATTGGATATCTGTTGTGGAAGCCATCCAATCTGTGGTCCTTTGTTATTACCCTAGTAAACTAATACAGTCATCATCCACATGACTTTAAAAATATATTTCCATTGGCTGCTTCAAAAATTGAGATATTATTTAAAATGAGTTTGACATTATATTTTAGTAAACTGATCTGGTGAGTCCTTTTATTAAACACTAGGGGCCCAGTGCCCGAATTCGTGCACCTTGAAAGGAACTATGTGCTGAGAGGCTGTGGTAGGCACAGGGGTGGGTCTCGGCCCATCCTCCATGACCCACCCGGCCCCTCCCGCTGCCACCACTGCACCAAGTGATCAGGACCGGCACCGGGCACCGGCAGCAGGTGCGAGCAGCGTCTTTGGCGCCAGCTGCAGGTGCGTGCAGGGTCGGTGCTGGCAGCGGGTGTAAGTGCTGGGCGGGATCGCAGCATATGGGAGCAAAGAATTTTCAGTAACCACCAGAGACTCACCCTGATGACAGTGACCGGCACCCCGCCTTGGTCTGGTGCCTGGCTCACCTGCTCCACCATCTCATCATGGCCAATGCCTGCCATTTTCCACACATGCCCCCTGGTGGTCAGCACACGTCATAGTGACCGGTTGTTCTGCCATTCGGTCTATTTACATATTAGCCTTTTATTATATAGGATGCTCTAAAATAGTCCTCATTTTTGTACTCTTTTTTTTCAAAAATTTTTAAATCCTCACCAGAGGATATTTTTTTCCATTGCTTTTTTCAGAGAGAGTGGAAGAAAGGGAGGGAGAGAGAAACATGAATGTGAGAGAGAGACATGCCTGGACCAGGGGCAGGGAGTGAACCCGCAACCAGGTACGTGCCCTTGACTGGGAATCAAACCTGTGACCTTTTAGTGTACAGCCTGACACTCCAACCACTTAGCTACACCAGCCAGGGCCATTTTTGTACTTTATAAAGTCTTGTTCTTTGATGTTTGTAACTCATGTGAAGTTTATTTTTGTAGTTGTCCTGTTTAATAAATTTCCAATAGTTGAAAGTAAAGTGTCCTGAAGAAGCGAGGCTTTGGCCAAATGCAGCACAATTCTCATCGACAGATAAGTAACTTTGGTTTGCCTCTTAAAATTCTGTTACTTCAAATTTTCTTTTTCTCGCCTTTCTCCTCTCCTGTCACTAGGTTGAATAAACTAGATGAAGAGTAGGTGTTAACTTTTAGTGCTTGTGGTATTCATTCTTTCATTAGGCCAGAAAGGGAAAGACAAAACTTACAACATTCATTGCAAAGGACCCATGACAGCATCTTGGAATTGACTCTCAGTGTTGTTGAATGTGTTCTTGTGCCGTATTTCACATCCAGTTGACTTACTAGTAAATCCTTTTTATTGGTTTGCAGACTCTTTGAGGTCTACATAATCTCTTATGTTCTTCAAAAATATAGATTCGCTCCCTAATATCCAGGATTTACTTCAAAGTAATGAGGGAGTGAGAGGGAGTAAAACAAGATGAATAGTGAGCAGATGGCTGCAGCTACATGATAGGTACACTAGGGATTATTGTGACATTCTGTTTACTTTGGATATGTTCAAAAATTTCCATAGTGTGGTAGATTTCCAATTCTTAAATCCATGAAGTAATAGATTTAAATGCGCCTGCCCTGTGCTGTTTGTGCATTCCTCCCACTCTACTAGGCATAGTGTACATCTCCTCAGATCTTGGACTCGGCCCAAGGACATTCTTTGACCAATGGAATGTGAGTGGACTTGACATCGGGTATCCAAGCAGGGTCTTTAAATGTGCTCGCATGGCTTGCCTTGGCCTCTTACATTCCCACCCTCCGCAGTGAGGAGAGGACACCCTGGGTAGTTGCTGCTCCTTCAATCATGATTCCTGGAAAGAATGTAAAGCAGATAAGAACTTGATTCACAACTTGGGCTTCAGCCCAGCTCCACTCAGCTCAGCCAAAAATGGGTCAATCCATAGTCCACCAGCAGACCTGTGGCAGTAAAATAAATGTTTGCTGTTTTAAGCCAATGTGATTTTGGAATTGTTTGTTATGTAGCATTATTGTCAAAGACCTAACATAAATATTTTTAATAAAAAATAGTGTTAAAAATCTATTCTATGTTAAGAATTGTATGTTATGTAATTAGTTGGTATGGTTAAATTTGATCTAGGTTATTTAGCTGGTTTCCTTTGTAGAGTTCATCAACTTCCATGTAAAAAATTTTAAAGCTAGTTACTGATTCCACCATGGGCCCCTCGGGCCCTGCCTTATCCACAGCAATTGAAAGGGGTGACTTGGGACTTCTCCTCTTGCTGCTTTAAAGGCCAGCATACCCTCAAGCTCTGCTTAAGGGCAGACAGAATGCAGTGGGAATTCTCACTGGAATTCAAGGGCAGGAACCAGGGCCTCGCTGATCCTTAAGAAAACAAGATTGAAATTGGAACCAAGCTTCTGAGGCTTTGGAGAAAGCCCTTAAACAGAAAAGGAGAGAAGCAGGTGCTCTAGGTGGGGAGCTAATAGAATGATTAGCAACTGTTCCCACCACAGCTGCACATGACTCAGTGATGGACTGAGGGGCCAAGTGGAGGCGGGGGTGGGGGGGTAGACAGCAGCTGTGATATTATTTCATTACACACAGAATGGATGTAACTAAGGAAAATACTCTTTATAACCAGTGTTTCAAATGAGGGAACATTTAGGCTTTATATTCTACCACCTGCAAAGTGGGTCTCAAGCCACCAGGGAAAGAGAAAAATAAAAGACAGCACCCCACCTCTCTTTGCCCGCCTCTCCCTTCTAGCATCTCTTTGCCTGGCACACAAAGAAACAAAAGGCAGGTCTCTGCGGGGAGAGGCATGGCTGGGAGCTCTTCCACATCCAGCCTGCCTTTCCTCTTCTTCAATAGTGGGGCCAAATTTCTGTTACTTTACAATTAGGTATCTGGGTTTTTGTTTAACCTTGTTCTCCCTTGGTTTCAAGGATGGGGAACAGCACCTACAAAGCCAGCCTAACATTTTCCCGAAACAAAGAGCGCTCTGGATACATTCCTGTCCCCCAAAGCAACATATCTTTCCCACACACCAAAAACACAATCTAGCCAGAAAAACAAAGTAAAGGGCACAGGGGAGTGTAGATCATTTTGTGAAAGGATGGCAGAAAGGCCATTTTGATTACATTTCTTCTATATGTCATGCACTCAGGAAAGGTGGAGTAAAAACATTACGAGACATTTAAACAATGAAGCGGGTTCCACTGGGCTCGCACTATAACAGCCCCGAGTCTATCCATGTAGAACATGGACTGAGCCTCTCAGTGCCCACCCTGCTGCTCACTACATAGTCTGGTTACAAATCCAAATTCCCCCAAATTGCATCTCATTGGTCTATGTTATCCAAGGGGCCACACAGGCTGCTGTAGTGCCAACCAATGGGCGCCTTTGGGTCAGGATGAGTGTAATAAGCCATGGTCTCAGGGATAGGGTCCTGAGGGATGTCTGTGAGGCTGTCAGCAGGGACCTGTCCCCTGGAAGTCACATATTCCAAGACTCGCCGAGGAAGCTGATTTCCATATGCTCTGCACAGGAACTTTCAGGAGACTTTCCAATCAGAAGGGTCAGTCAAGCCAGTAGTTGCAGTCTGTCTGCAAAATGGTAGCACCAGCAGAAGGTACAAGAATGAGTCTCCCCGATCAGATTGCAAACACAAGCACCTGTGGCCAACTAGCTGAAAAGGAAGCTATATTTGAAGCACTTTTGTCAGAGTCCACAGACAGCCATGTAGGCTCTGTTTTAAATTTTAGAATAATTTTCTAAATCATTCAGAACACCACCATAAGCAGAAGTGTGAAGTTCTTTTGGAGCACTTGAGTGGATTCCACTTCTGGCTGCCAACACACGAGGGCCAAGACCTCCCACTGCTCAACCTCTCCAGTTAGGAATGAAATTGCTCCGAAACATAGTTCACACAGCACATATGACCTATCTGGACTGCCCAAGTCAAATCTCTAAAGGGTATTTCCCTCAGAGTCAAGATGGCAGGGTCTCAATTTCCTAATCTGTATGGGGTGGTTAGCAGTAAAGGTCCCACCTAGATCAAAAAACAATTTTAAGAATTCAGGATTGTAAAGGATGAAAAAACAAACAGATAAGTCCACAGAGCTATAAAAATATGAGCTTTTATGGGATTGCCCCCTGGGGGAGTCCTTTTGGGAAGGCAAGATTTTCCTGCAAAGGTAATCTGCTAAATTGGAATTTCAAGGGCCTGGTAAAAGGGTGGCCCCAACAATTCGTTAGATTGTATCATATATCTGAATCTACCAGTTCCACCTTTACTAATGGCCAAGTCTGTTCTTCTGACTGAAAAGCCCACCAGGATGCTGGTTATCTTAAGAAAATCAACAGCTCCACCAGCATACCTTGGTCTCCTCCACAACAAAACGTTGCACACTGACTTCCTTTGAGTCTGGCAAACATTTCTTAAGCACACACTCTCTGCCAGATATGAATCAGAGCTACTTGGGCTTGAAAGTCAGGGGTGACTCTCAATGATCTTTCCTTTTTGGCTCAGGGTAGCCTCCTAACAAAGTCTGTTGGAATACCAATGAGTCAGATAATGTCTCATCTAACTGTAGGCAAGAGAGGAGATGATGCAGAAAGCAAGCACGGTCTAAAGTGTAGAGGGTGTTTCTCTGTTCTATCATCAGCCAACGCTGCTTCCTACTGAGGACCCCTTAGTGGTCCTCAGAGTGTAGGTAACAGTGTTCACGCAGCTCTTCCCAAGCTCTCTGCTTGGCATGAGTTTGACGGCACATGTAGGTGAGTGCCTCTGACAATTGGAGAAATAAAATCCATTTTCTGAGGTTTTGCCAAATCTGTCATGGCCATTGCTTGAACATCCCACAAAAGTTCATTCTCTGAGTAGATACCCTATTCACAGTGACAGTTACAGCTGAAATGAAAGAAACTTAATCCCCCGACTTCAAATATTGAAGCCTAAACCACCATAAATTAGGACTAGCCTGCCCCACAATCTGATGAATAGATTAAATCAGATGTGCTCTTTGTTTTGTGGAGCTGTCAGTTATCCTTGGCAGGGATGACTGAAGGTGGGGGTGGGTAGCCAGGAAAGCCAGAGCGAGTTCAGTCTAATGCTGATCCCTGCCTCTCCTTTGCGTCATCATTTTGAATTCTCGCCCCACCAGACCTCTCACAACAGATGCTAATGAGTAGTCACACTGGACAGATCTTTCTTTTCACTGTCTTTCATTGCCTCTGCCTTTTTCCTTGTTCCATGGCAAAATGGGGCATGTGAAGGAGAGAAGATGCAGCAAGGGACATATATAATTCAGAGCCTTTGACAAGAGTTGCTGGAGTTACATGACTCTATCCTAATGATTTCCCCCCTGGGCTCCAACTTTCAGGCTTTCCACAAATTTATCATCTTCAGATTCCCATGGATTATAAAAACCAAAGGGCCTGATCCTGAAGCTTAACATTGTTTCCAGTGCCAGCAGAAGACTTAAAGGATTAGATCACGAGGAGCCCAGAGAGGACCGTTTCTGTCTTAAGTGGGTGAATAACAGCTTCAAATTTGGCTGGGGCTCTCTTGCTGGAAAATTTCCCCTTTCTCATCATTGTCAAAGGGCTACAGCATTGTTGGTTCTTACAATGACACTCTGACCTTTGGGCCCAAGGTGAAGGTTGGGAGTGATCAAAATTATTATTGTTTTACACACGTATCACCACTTTATGTTAGCATTTTTCAGGGTCCTATTTCTTATCTTTTTTTGATGTATTCCGGAGAATTGGGGAAGAAATGGGATCCCGCTCCTCAATATGTTTTCAATATGGGGGTCATAGTTATTTTTTATGACATGGCTTTAATCCAAAACAGAGTTTTACTTGGATAACATTCGCTTCTATTTATCAATGCTTCTCTAGGGTCAGGCATTGTGTTAACATGTTCTGGTTAGGGTCCCAGTGCAAAGCACATAGTACACTCAAAAGGGGTAGATGAAGGGTGTGTAGTGAAAGGACAATTTGGGGAAACTGACAGGGGAAGTTGCCCTGCCAGCAGTAGCCTTACCGTGTATTGCCTTGAAGGAGGTGGGGTTTTAGGGCTAGTACGGGTTCTAGGAGACGGTCACTAGACAGGAGAACTTGGTAGCTGCTCTGGTCTGACAGGCTCCTGGATGTGCTTCCCATTGGTCAAATCCAACAGAAGCCAGAGGACAAGGGAGCAGGTGGTCATTAGGGATCAGCTTCTTGGGACACAGAGCTGAGCTAGGCTGAATCTCAGATTCACTTCATTGTTATCATCACTGTTTGGCAGAGAAGCAGAGAGGCTAAATAACCCACCTAGGGCCCACCAGGTAGGAAGTTGTTGAAGTGGGATTTGAATCCAGAGTCTCTTTCTAGAACCTGAACTCCTAGTTAGCATACCATCCTGCCATCGGTTGTGTCTGGGCACAAAATACTTAAATCATTCCAGAGTTCCTCTAGATCAGCCCTCTTCTGCTTATCACTCTCAACAATTATACATTTATCTGCAAAACTACCAGTCCTATCAACAGACTCTGTGTTCCAGGAGGTCACAGACTTTATGTCTATTTAGTACAGGTCTGGCTTTCCTAACACAGAGCACATAGTAGACACCCAGTCAGCATTTTCTCTAATGAATGAAAAAATGAATGAATGAATTTATGGAGAACCTCCCACGGGCCAGGTTCTGGGCCAGATGCTGCATTGCTCCTTTCTTGAGGGTGTCTTTCAGTAACTCAGTTCTCTTCACATGCCTCCAGGAACCATCTTTTCTTCAAGTAGAAAGCCCACTTCTCAATTCTTCCAGCTGGACTGGGCAGGAATTTGGAGTTTCAGGCCATGCCCTTCAGATGGTGGAGTAAAAAGTTCCAGGAAGCACTCCAGTCTCTCCTCCCATCCTCTGCTCACCCTTTCTGCTCACCTTGGGCAGCTTCTTCCTCTCAGGAATGAGCAAACAGTTCCTCCTCCTGCTGCCTCTAGGGAAGAGCACGTGAGCCCTAGATTTCTGTGTTTACTTTGCTGCTATCTTTGTTTTCTGCCTCTTCCTTCCCATAGTTCTTTTTCTCAACCTCAAATTTGCAGCTGAAAAGTGATGCTCTCTGGAGTAGGCTAGGCCATATCTGCTCTTTATTTTTTCCATTTATCCAAACTGGGAAAACCCTAGCTTATTGAGCATTTGGGCTTCATTAACCAAGACTTGCATGCAGTTGGTTGCTTTATGGAAAAGCCCAGCCAGGGCAGTGCAGTACGTTTCCAGGGGCTGATTTATCTTCCATAGATCAGAACATTTGAGGCATAGACATCAAATCACCCACTTCCATTGGCATCCTGCAGTGGAAAAAGAAGAAATCAATAATGTGATTCTCTCCCCTCACCTTGAGATTTAAGGAAATATCGAAATTCTCTCACACATCCTGGGTTATTGATGGATTTCTAAGAATTCTCAGGGAAGAAAATACCTTGGCTTTTGTTTTGAGAGAAACAATTCGATGTGTATAGGAGAGCTGAATGTGTGTGTGTGTGTGTGTGTGTGTGTGTGTGTATGAGCACACTGAGGGGACATCTTCAAAGGTCATTTGGTCCATTTTTCTGTCTCCAGCCACTGCACATCATCCAAGATAAATATATATATTTTTGAAATATTAAAGTGTTCTACAACTTTCTTGCAAAAATGCATGATGAACTGGCTTTTTAGACTCTTTGTCTAAGAACTTAATATGGTTAAAATTTAATCTAATTTTAATATAATTTTTCTTATGGAATTTTCTAATATACACAAAGTAGAATGAATAGTACTATGAGCTCCCATCTACCCATCACTCACATTCAATAATTACCAAGATTTTGCTAAACTTGTGTTCTTTATTTCTTTCTACTTTTTAAAAGTTTTATTGTAAAACTATTCTGAAGCAAATCCAAGATAGGCCAGTAAAAACCATGACCATAGGCTTCCAAAACAATAATAATTAAAAACAAATAAAGACAACAACCATTACATTGCTGAACAATGATCATGCACCAGGAAATTAGCATATTGTTTCAGTAAGGCCATACTTATGACAAGAAGCTGAAGTCCACCAGTACTAGTTTTTTAAAAAATATATTTTATTGATTTTTTACAGAGTGGAAGGGAGAGGGATAGAGAGTTAGAAACATAGATGAAAGAGAAACATCAATCAGCTGCCTCCTGCACACCTCCCACTGGGGATGTGCCTGCAACCAAGGTACGTGCTCTTGACTGGAATCAAACCTGGGACCCTTCAGTCCGCAGGCCGACGCTCTATCCACTGAGCCAAACCAGCCAGGGCCACCAGTACTAGTTTTGAAAGCCGGATTTCTGCATAAATATCTCCCTGAATCAAGATTAAAAAAGGTGGTCAGGTTGAACCCAAGGGAATGAAAGTAAGAAAAGGAAATTGTTAACATTAGGGTCTTCCCAAGCTGCCATGTGTATCTTTGACAAATCGGTAGCAAGAGAAACCTCTGTCCCCCTTGTTGCTGTTCTATCTTTTAAATTCCCATGTATATCCTACTCCTGTGCAGCTGCTGGAGGGGCTGAGACCTCTGAGGTAGGCAGTTAGAGAGTTATTAGGTCAATTTGCTTCCGAAGCTCACTTTTTAACAATATGCTGTTACAACACCATTCCTTAGAGTTGTTTTGTGGGATTGGGAACTCCATCTTTCTGTGTGGTTGTTTTCTTTCCCAATCTCATCCCTCTGATGCTGGGGAATTCCATTTAAAGAGGGCTGCAGCAAATAGTGAAATACAAGAGACTCTATCTACCCGATTTCTGTGGTTCCCGTAAGGGAGTGTGGATCCTTGAGATACTTAGAGGTGAATGCAGCTTGGAAATGGAGATGGAGGTGGAGATGGCTCCACAGGCAGAACTTATGACCTTAGACCTGTACCCATGAGCCAAGAACCAGCTGCAACACAGAACAGATTCAAGTGGGCTCTATCCCAACAGGAAGGGACTACTGCTATTCTCTCTACAGATATCATTCTACTCAGCCTGCAAATCAGTTTCTTTTATGCTTTCTTGTGGTCCAAACAGGTGGCTCTAATCCAAGTGCCTTAAATGGACGAGCTAGCAGCGGTTCTCAACCTGTGGGTTACGACCCCTTTGGCGGTCAAACAACCCTTTCACAGGGGTCGCCTAAGTCCATCCTGCATATCAGATATTTACATTATGATTCATAACAGTAGCAACATTACAGTTATGAAGTAGCAACAAAAATAA
The DNA here is from genome assembly GCF_000147115.1 of Myotis lucifugus. NCBI lineage: Eukaryota > Metazoa > Chordata > Mammalia > Chiroptera > Vespertilionidae > Myotis > Myotis lucifugus. The sequence continues at coordinate 170,324 of NW_005871090.1, read as the reverse complement.
TTTTATGGTTGGGTCACAACATGAGGAACTGTATTTAAAGGGCCAGAAGGTTGAGAACCACTGAGCTAGAGTCTCTGTGTTCTGTTGTCAGTGTGTTAGGGGAAAAGATGCAGTTGGCCCAGGACAGACTTTGCATCAGGTGTCCGTGCTTTGTCCAGTCAATTGTGACCAAAGGAGAAGAGATGAAAAGGGCTGCACAGGTTGCCCCTGGAGTTGGGGGAACAGTCCTCAGAGAAAGGATTTTATTTTATTTTTAAAAAGCATGTTTTTATTGAGTTTTAGAGAGAGAGGGAGAGAATAGAGAGTTAGAAACATCGATGAGAGAAAAACATCATGGATCTGCTGCCTTCTGCAATCCCCCTCCCCCTACTGGGGATTGAACCTGAGCCCAAACCCAGGCAAGTGCCTGCACTGGGAACTGAACCGGCAACCTCTTGGTTCTTGGGTCAACACTCAACCCCTGAGCTACACACTGGCTAGACTTTAGCCAGAGAAAGGATTTTCAGATGGTCAAGCATTCCCAAAAGGTGTCTATTATATCTAGTACAATCACTACAGCATTCTATGGGGAAAACATTTCTATTCCCATTTTACAGATAGGTTAGTTGAGGCTTAGAAAAGTATTTTGCCTAAGATAATATGTCTAGAGGATTTAAACTCGGGTCCACATAACTAGTCTATATTATTTTCATTGTAATGTTAATTTATTTCTTCAGTAATTATTCCTTCAATTCCAGACACCTGAGCAGTTTCTGATTATATATATATATTTCAGAGAGGAAGGGAGAGGGATAGAGAGATAGAAACATCAATGATGAGAGAGAATCATTGATTGGCTGCCTCCTGCATGCCCCCCACTGGGGATCGAGCCATCAACCGGGGCATGTGCCCTTGACTGGAATCGAACCTGGGACCTATAGTCCACAGGCCGACGCTCTATCCACTGAGCCAAACTGGGTAGGGCCTGAGCAGTTTCTTATTTATAACCTTTATCTTATTAGAAAATAAGCTTGACTACTTCTATGTTTCAATGTGGGAACCACAAAAATCAGTTTAAGTATTACATTTCAGCTATGCCTCTATGGATGGATGAGAGAAGTCAGATTGTCTATATCATGGGGTCAGAAAACATTTTTTGGAAAGGACTGGATAGTAAATATTTTAGATATTGTGGGCCACCTGGTATCTGTTACAACTACTCAGTTCTGTCATTTTAGTGTGAAATCCCCAAAGCAGAAAAGCTACAGGTTACATAGACAATATATAAGTTAGTGAGCATGGCTGTGTTCCAATAAAGCCTTTTTACGGACACTGAAACTTAAATTTTATATAGTCTTCATGTTACAAAATACTATTCTTATTTTCATTTTATTCAACTACTTAACAATATGAAAACCATTCTTAGCTCACAGCCATACAAAAACAGGTGGCAGGACACATTTGATACATGAGCCACAGTTTGCCAACTTCTGATTTACATTATTGTCTTTCTGATATGTATGTACTCATTCTATAAACATTGAGAAGATACCAGCTATATACTGGGTATTGTGGTGGGCACCGCGTGTATGATGGAAACATATCCAGACCTTGCTTCCCCATTAGTGGGAAGACAATATCAATCAAATAATCACACCAAAAATTACAATAGTGATAAAGGCCATTAAAGAAAAGATAAAGAATAATAAAGATTTTCTTCAAAAACAAAAACAAAAACAAGAAAGATAAAGGAACTTTGAATATGCATTGCTACATAGGGGTGGGGGTAAGAAAAAGCCCCTACATATTGAGGTAATACTTTCTAGTCTCTCCCATGAGCTCCACAGCTGAAATTAATATTGCTGACTGCCTCCCATCACATGGTCTCATTGATGGTTGTGTCTGGCCAGCCTTACCCACCTTTGCATCAATGTGGATTCTCATTGAGATGAGCCATCCTACATTTGTTTCCATTTTATTTTACCTCAGTTCTAACAAGCTATCTTTTAAATTTGTCCAGGATCATAGTGAATTTTAGTCTGGTTTCTTGAGCCCTTAGCAACTCCATCTAGTTTCGTTTTGCTTGCTTTTTTAATCCTTAGTAATCCTCAGTTCTTTCAGTTGGGAAACTGATAAAGATATTCTAGGCTCAGAATAAAATTTCCTTCCCTCCTGGGTGCATGGCTCTGCCACACTCCTATGGATCTAAAAATTTTTTTACATTTTCTTTCTTCAAAAGAGCAGCAAATACTTCACTCAGTTGGCACTAGTGCAATGCCAACTTAAACAAATGGGCCAGAATATCCCAGGATACAGTGCTAAGAAGTAAGACATATACCTTTCCAAAACATCCAGGTACTTGATGCAGAATACGTCATAGAAATGACTGAAACTCATTTAACCTCAAAATCTCAGAGTCATAGTTGTAAATATTTGTCTTAGAGTCAGAAAACATAAATTCAGACTTTAGCCTGGCGACCTGACAGCTAGGTGACTGGGAGCCCTTCTAGGTTTCAGTTTCTTCAGACAGAACAGGTGGACTACAAGGCTTCTGCTACAGAATTATAAGCTCGATGCCTGCCAAATTCTCCTCTCACTAAATGGGAGCATCTAATGACTTCGTTGATAATACATGTAGTGGACGAATTTGATGGGCCGATTTGCATTTCCATGACTGCTTGTAACATTCTGGGTGAAGACCCCAGAGAACATCAGTAAAAGGCAGACAATGAAATTTACTTTGGCTATTGCACTGGTCACACAGTAAGGTAGGTTTTTTTAAATGGTTGAAAACTCTTTGATATTCCTCTGGTTGAGAGGTGAAATCTAATTTCCTTCCCTTGAATTTGGGTGGGCTTGTGTCTCTTTTGTAATCAACAGAATGCAGTAGAAGCAATGCCACGGGACTTCTGAGGCAGCATCAGTTCCTCTGGATTCTCAGGGAACTTGCTGTGGGGAAGCTAGAAGTTAGGCACCATGTAAGAAAACCAGCTGAGACTCCCTACCATGCTGGGGAAGTAATTTTCAGTAGTCCAGTCATCAGCCCCAGCTGGACCCAGCTGATAGCCGGCACCACCTGCCAGCCAGCTGAGTGAACATCTTGAATGCCCAGCCAGGTTGAGCCTTCAGATGTCTGTAGCCCAGCCAACATCTGATTGCAACTGCATGAGAGACCCTGAGATAATTGCTATGTTGGTCCATTTCCCAATTTCTAACCCACAAAACCAACAAAAAAAAAATCTGAAGTTGTGATGTTTAGAGGATAATTTTTCATGTAACAATACTGCCAGCAAAAACAAGCAAAACCTACAGTAATAGCAAGTGATTATTACTGTAACAATACCAGGGTAGTTGGTAAACTTGTTGATGGTGCTGGTGAAACAACACAGCTTTTAGATGTTGGATTTACATATATTGATAGTGACTTATCGGTATTACTGGGGCAGAATCAAATGAGAAGCATAATGGAAGCAATGGATGGAGATCGAAGCCTTGGTTGCCTCCCATTTCCATTGGGATGTGGAGATAATGTTTCAAGTGCAGCACTGAATCTCTTAGACATATAACCATGACTGCTTAACATTGTCAGGCAAGGTCCGGTTCTATTTCCATACATTATCTATGAAGCACAGACCACACCTGAACCCTAACCACCACTTTAAACATCTGGAAATATTGAGGGATCTCTACAGGAGTCTTCAAGTGTTTTTATTTGATCTTTAAGTAAACATTTTATTGAATTATAATATATAGTGCAGAAAAGTGCACTAAGCATGGATTGGTGAACTTTTTACAAGTAGAAAATACCTGGGGAATGAGAGCCCATGTCTGAAAACAGAACATTTCCAGCACTCCAGCAGTCCCCTTGTACCTTCTTCTAGTCACTACCCAACCTTCAAAGGTGACCACCATTCTAACTTCTATCACTATACTATAGATTAAGTTGGCCTGCTTGAAAATTTGTATAAAGAGAATCATGTATTGTTTTTTTTTGGCTTCTTTTGCTTAATATCATGGTTGTGGTATTTGTGCATGTGGTTAGATGTACTTGAAGTTTATTCATTCTCATCGAAGTATAGCATTCCATTATGCCAGTACCATAATTTTTTATCCATTCTTCTATTGATGGTCTCAATTGACTTATAATATTTTATTCAGCTTAATGAAGAATTTGCAGCTCTAGTTGGAATCATTCCACTGAAGAGCTTGAGCATCTAATGCAGTAGCTTTTTTGGATCAAGTGCTTACTATGATGTCATTGAAGATCTCCCACTATGAAGACACATTGAATGGCAATCACTGTCTTTGATGAATCTTTTTATTGGCCAAAAAATGCAGAGTTGCTTCTATTTCTACCATGATAATGGCCCTGGGTGAATCATTTGAAGTCATTTGAACCTCAGTATTAATTAAAATACTCTTCTAAAAATGTGTTCCTGTTGAGGGTAAATGTATGGTAAGGAAAACATTGAGCTAAGGAAATCACTGAACTCGTGAGATTTAACAGGAACATCCAAATCAAATTTTTGAATTACAGTTTGCAGGTTTGTGGGCTTGTGAAGGTAAATTCATGTTAGTTTCAGAAGCCGTCTTGAGGCAACTCTATGTGAAAATATCAAGTGACACTAGACTCATATTAGGAAGTAAAATGCATGCAATTCAAACCCGTTTGAAAAAAAGCAAGATCATTAACACTTTCCAACAGCAATGATGACTGCAATAAACAAAGGAGATCTGATATCAACAAGGGTTTAGGGCAGGAACAGACTGTGATGTCTGGCCACAACTTAGACCTCCTCCTGACTGTTCTTTTGTATGAAACTTGGGGATTTTGTATCAAACCTAATGATTCTTTCCACATGATTCTTTTTTTTCCCTGAGTGCTGCACTTTATTTATTTATTTATTTATTTATTTATTTATTTATTATTGTTTAAAGTATTACAAATAGTAGTGCACATGTCTCCTTCCCCCCCCCCCCCCTGCTACCCATTGACCTCCCCTACTCCCTGGTACATTCCCTCAACCCCACCACCACCCCAGTGTCTTTAGACTCCTTAACACACACCTCTGTGCAGTGCTATTTTAAGAAGAATTTTACCCCAGCAACTTTTAATTAATCCAGCATCAACTCTACATGTTGCCACAAGGTGAATTCATTCCTTTAGAAGTTAGTTTATTAAAACCCGGACATTGTTTCTTGCTTTGATCCCTTTTTAATCTTGGGGGCAATTTTTATTAATTGGGGTAATATTAACTGCTGTAACAAATAAGCCCTAAACTATCAGTGGTTGAACACCAGAGACATTTATTCCTTGCTCACATGACAGTCTACCTACCATAGAGGTTGGGCCTTCCAGGTGACATTCAGGAGCTTGATTTTCTTTCATTTTGTGTTTTTGCCTCCCTGAATCCTCAGTGTCCTTTGCAATTTAGATGGCCAATATGGACAGAGGAAATAGAGAAGCACTTCTGTCTGGAAAGAACACACATCACTTATATTCAGTGGGTGGGAACTAATCACATGGTCCTGCCTAGATGCAAGGGGTTCTGGGAAATGTAGTCTCTTGCTGGGCTTTCCAGTTAAGCACCATATCACAGAGTAGGGAGCACACAGTTTAATGGAGAGCTATACAGTCTGTGTTGGATAATACATTGCATCTTATTTTACAGGAACACTTTTGGATTATAAGTAAATTATGAGAATCTAAGGCTTCAAAATTGTGTGTGCAAGAAAATATATAATTTTATTTCCTATTACCTGAAACATTAGCATTTTGAAGCTCTATCCTGCAGCAGGACCATTTACCTGGAGGTCTTTAAGGTATTCCCTTCCCAGAATTGATGCCAGTTCTAGATCTAATTACTGAGATGTTGAGGAGCAGGACAGGAACCTTTCCTTCAGCTCTAGCTATTTCTATTCTCAGAGCATGCAAATTTTTCTACATCTTACTACAAATGAATCCTCTAGAAAAGAGGTATTGAGGCAGTAGGGTGCTGTTCCCCTTCTCTCTGAGATCCCATGTCCCTCTCAAGCACTACTCTCCTAATTCTAACTTCAAATGGAGGAGGTTAGCTAGAAATCTTAACAAGAAAAATCTTTCTTTCTGACCAACATGTTTTCTCTAAACCCAAATCTTCCTCCCCCCCCAGAAGTATAGACTATTCCTCAGATATGCAAGGTGTATATAACTGCCTCCAGACCTTTGCACTTTTGATCAGTTAGGGATTCCCAGCACTTAAAAATTGGGGCATAGTCATCACTCAATAAATGTTTGTGAAATTAATTACCTTCAAGACAGATGACATAATCCCAAATTTACAGAAGGGAATACTGTGACTTAGGAAGGATGAGAAACCTGCAAAATTTCTAAAGCTACTAAATGGGAGGGCCAAGATTTTAACCCAGGCAATCAGTCTACATTCACATTTATTAAAAATAAATATTATATATTTATGTATATTCTGTTTTCTCCTGATTCATCTGCAGTGCATTAAAAGAGCCTTGCACTTGGAATATGAAAACTCCCTCACTTACTCAATTTGACTTTTGAGAAATAATTTCATCTCACAATGTCTCAATTTCCTCATCTACAGAGTGAAATAGTGATATATCTCTCCCAGGTGATTGGGAGGTCTAGATAGTAATGAATTGAGTGCTGAAAAGGTAGGTAAGGTAATTCTGTTAATTATCAGTGGTTGCAACAATACACAAACTGTAACCAATAGCCACACAACTGCAGGGATATGTAACAATAAATTGATTGCGCTTACATTTGGTTTCAGCTGGCAGCTCTACTGATTTTGACTGGACTCATTTACGTATCTGGGGTTACTCTTAGTGTCAGCTGATCTAGACTGGCCTTGGCAGGGATGACTGGATGATTAAGCTCTGCTCCATTTATGTCTCATCCATTAGCCTGAAAATGTTGTATTGGGGATAACAGATGCACAAGAGAGCAGTGGAAACACATAAATTCTCTGAAGCCAAGGTTTGGAAGTAGCAGACCATCACTTCTATTGCATTCTGTTAACCGAAGCAAGTCACTCAGCCTAGTCCAGATTTAAGGACTGGGGGAATTGGCTTTTGTCTCTTTAGTAGAAGGAATTACAAAGTCACAGCGAAGGACATGGATATAGAGAGGGAAAATAATTGGGCCATTAACACGTTCAGTCTTCCACAGTAATCAATAAATTTTAGTTCAAGCTGAGATGCATTGGGGCATATTAAAGCCTGGGATCCACTTAACAATTCCTCTGGAACTAATCTTATCAACTTATTTTAGCCTCTTTCTCTCCTATCCCATAGGACGAATCTCTAGCTACCCCCTGGAAAAGGGAAAGGGGCATGAACACCTCTCAGTGGAGAAGGGCTGCTTTCTAACTAGAGACGGTCCCCTACTGCCCAAATGTCCCAAACTAATAGATTATCCATGTGTTTCTCACCCTCCCCTTTCCCCCAGTGAAAGGGAATTCACTCTCTTGTCTCTAAGCAAGGTTTAAGCATTTCTATATTTAGAGGGACAGGAAAAAATCCATAAGCATAGAGATCTAGGTCAGCTACAAAGCTCTTCTTGTCCTCCACAGGGGGCACCGTCTCAGGTATGGCGGGCACACCCTGGGTGTTCTCATGGGCCATGCTCACTTCCTGACCTTTACGCTGGCTCTGAAGACTGAGATGGGGTTAGGTGAAGTCTGAAGCCATGGTATGGATGAGAGACAGGAGGGACTTCACTCTGGGCTCTTGTTTGTTCTCTCTAGACTCTTTTGAAATAAAACATACCCCACATTGCAAGGCTGATTTCCTTTTGAAATCCCCACCTGGTCTGTCTGTAGGATTTGTAATCCTTCTGGTAATATCACTATGACACTTTTTTAAGTGAACCAATTGCTCTGGCCCTGTTTGCTTCTACCTATTCTGGGTTTCATTACGAAGGTTTTCTTACTTCACTTGATTTCCCTAATAGCCTTTAGTTTGGTGGGTGAATGGTCTTGATTTATAGCTCACCCCCAAAATATCATTCCACACACCCTGGCTTCCATTGGAACATCTTCCTGCTTGGTAGAACTTGACCACCTCTTTTTTTTTTTTTTAACAGACTCCACTGTGTAATTTATAAAGGCGTGTCTTTCTGTGCATGTTTTGTTACAATATACAATGGGAAATTTCTCTTTCCATTAAGTTTATGTCTAAAATATTACTTTTATTCCCAACAAAATATTCCATAGTACATATGGACAGAAATTTATTTGACCAAGCCTTTTTGTTGAGCAGCTAGATGTTTTCTGATTTGTCATGCTTATAAACAAAGGAGAAAGTGGCAGGTATCATATTTCCACAACAGATTCTTACAGATGAGCTACTGCTAACTGCATCAGATTCTTCTACCATGCCCGCGGCAGAATTGAAAAGCTATTATAATAGACACACCTGATTATTATCCCAGAGCTGAGACTCATCCTAACCTCCCTAGGCCACAATCCTCTACACAGGCGAGTCTTGAAAACCTATACCCACATATGAAGAGGGGTGGGAGCTCTCCAGTCTGTTTCTATTTATTTGGATTTTAAGAAGTTGTACCTCATTTGACTCCCATGACAGTGTTATGAAGGAGAGAAGGAGCTGCTATCACCATCTTTGAGAAGGGTTCCTGAGACGATAAGTGCTTGTTCAGTCCACATTTCTATTCAGTGATGGGGTCTGTGCTCGATCTCAGGCTTTCTGATTACCAGGCTTGACTTTTGGCTTTTCTTCTGCTATATTATTCAGAAAACTTATTTGCAACAACAATAATAGTAATAGGTAACTGTTATTAGGTTTTTATTATATGCTAGACTGTGCTCTCAGTGCTTCACATGTTAATTTACAAGTAGTGGGTGTTATCATCATTATTATTTTTTATAATTTTGCAGTTACATTTGACACACAATATTATATTAGTTTCAGGTGTACAACATAGTGAGTAGACATTTAAATATCTTACGAAGAGATCACCCCAATAAGTCTAGTACCTATCTGACACCATACGGAGTTTTCACAGTGTTATCCCTGTGACTGTTTTTGTAACTGGAAATTTGTACTTCTTAATCCCTTCCCCTTTTTTACTCATCCCTCAACCCCCCTCCTATTTTTTCACTGTTATCTCCATTTTACTGAGGTGGCAACTGAGAGAGATAAATCAATTTGCCAAGGTTACATGGCTGGTGAGTAAAAGTGCTGTCATTTAAACTCAATCAAGAGCCCAAACTCATAACCACCAGGATACATGGGTAAATATTGGCTGGTAATACTCTAACTTAATTTAGCCACAAAGTCAACCAGAAACCTTACCTATTTATATTATTGCTATGTTAAATCCTACCAAATTTATCTTCTTCTTTTTTCATAATTCTCCTGTGAACACACACACAGAATTAGAATGTTACTTGACCTGCCTCTAGATTACAACCTAAAGAATGTCCTTATTAAAGCAAAATAATTCCTTTTGGTAATCCTTTTCTCCCGAAACAAATCCCTTCTGTGCCAAACCCCTTTCAGTTATTATCTTCAGATAGAAATGATGAGTTAATTGCTCATTTGGATTTTATTTTTATTTCTTTAAAATATCATTTATTGTTTTCTTTTGATTGTAAAAAACAGTATACATGTGCTGAAAAAGGGAAAACAGAAAAGTATGGGAAATGAACTAAAATTGTCTGCTGCCCAAAGATAACCATCATTAGCATTTCTTTCCTATCTTCTTCCACACATCTGTCCTCCATACAATTAGATCATACCATATGTCTATTTTGTACATGAACACTCCTGCGTTTTATTAACTCTAATGTGACTTCTGACTACACAATATTTCATGTAGTTATTTCATTAGCACACTTAGATGAACATCCCTTTATATACATATGTGTTTCATTCTTGATCTCTTTAGAAACAATTCCTAGAAGTGGCACTGCTGGGTCTAAGGTGTATGTTTTTAGGCTCTTGGTAATAGCTGTCAAATTCTTTAGAAACACGTCCTATGAGGATTTAAAGGGACTGCCTGAATACTTTTTGAGCCTGTTTCTGCAAAGAAGGCCCACAGCTGCTTTGCCCTTTGCTGATCTCCATCTGGCCGTTCTAAGCCATGAGGGTGACATAGCAGTGGCTGTGGGAGCACTTACATCCAAGTCCCCACAGACAGACAGACTCATTTCTGCTCCCTCCGAGGTTGTTATTGATCTTATTCCACAAGGAGAAAAGGAGATAGACCTATTGGGAAGTGGGCTTCTTCCTTCAGGCTGTGGCAGTCAAAACCTTTGGTCCCCCAGCCCCTGGCCCAGGACTTTGGAAGCGGTCAGGTGAGGCTATCTTCTCTGATTCCATCAGGGCCACACAGTGAGCCTGTGATTTTCCCGAGGACATATTTCTCCCACTTCAGCTTTTCAACAAGTTCAGAAACACCTGCGTAATTAGTTCTTCTAAGAACCTGCATCACAAAAGCTCTGCTAAAAGGCAAGCTGGCAGTAAAGATGTCAAGGTAAATGAAAAGCCCAATCTTAAATTGTCTGCTCACGGAAATTTTTATTGATAGGCTGGATGCTAGATGGTAAGACACAATGTCTGCCTTTAAGGAGGTCTCAGATTGGAAGAGAAGGCAGATAATTAGGCCAATATGGAGAGTAACTGGGACATGTGCAATAAGCAGAATGTTATCAAGGACCTTTCCAGCTGTCTTTGAATGGTGGACAGAAGATGAATACTACACAGCAACTAAAGGGCCAACTTTGCTCCTCCAACCACCTTCTCATCCCTCCCCGACTGCCAGCTTATAGAAAGGGAGCAGTAGAATTGGCTGGAGACTTTGGGATTGAGTTTCCAGCTAGAAAGCCACTCCTTTCTGTAGATGATGGGGAAGGGGACACTCTTCCTTCCTCCCAGCCAAGTGAGAAGGGCTGGCAAGACTGGTCACCTGAAGATAGAGGGACTCAGGCTTTGTGCTGCACTCTCTGCGCACTTGCTCTGCTCGCTGGGCCTTTTGAGCAGGTTCCAGCCACTGGTGAGAGATGGGAGGGGGAGAGGAGCAGCCACACCTCCACCTGGACACAGGGAAGGTTCTGGAGTTTCTAGGTGGGCCAGTTGTACAATGGGGTACGATCTGGAGCCATCTTTCTGTTACCCCAATCACTAGGGAGGCAGAGAGATAGCCATGGGATCTTTACAGTACATATCCCCTGGGGGGCTGAAGGTGAGGTGTGTCTAATGAGGTCCCCATCTTCACGGTGCCCCTCCAGGAAGTCAGCATTTGGACACCACCCATCGGGCAGGATCACAGCAGCACCACTTGAGAGACCCTCCCTGCCCCCACTTCCCTGGAGTCTGGATCATGGCCCAAATCCTCAGCGATTCTAAGTGACTGAGCAAGAATGGCTCATCTGAACTATACATCCCTATGTCTTGTCCAACGCGGTGGCTGGAGACATTGTCTACTCCACAAATACCCAGATAATGGTAGAGTTTGGTTCTTGGGAAGACTTTTGCCTGAAGAGACAACTGGTGTCAGGTCATACACTGGAAATGCTTTCCTCTTTGTCTCAAATGCCAGTGACCTCAGGACCAAGTCCTTGCTCCAAAGTAGCAATCGGCTCATCTAGAAACCTCACCCTTCGCTCCTTTTAAGTGGTTTCTCCCTTCCAATTATGCTATTTGACAATTTCTTTCATTTTTACAAACTGCTTCAGGCCGCTTTGTAAGTGTAGAGGCAAATTTTAGTTGTGTGTGTGTCCCAATGTGAGATGTGAGGAGTCACACACTGACTGTGCCCCTTAAATCTGGGCCAAAGGGGATGTTCCTTCCAAATAGACAAATGACTGAAGCTGACAGCGGATGGGTAAACACGACTCTGATCAGTGGATTTGCTAAGGGAGCACAGCTCCTGCATCTAAGAAACTCGCCAGTTTACTCTTACATATACATTCATGTTCTAAGGTTTCTGCCCTTAGAAAGAGCCCTGACTTACGGTGTTTGTTTTGAGCTTTAACCAGAAAACATTACCCCCAGAAGCCAATCAAGATCTATTTCTGTGATGTAAAAAATAACAATAATAAAGCTAATGTATTTAAAAGTACAAAGGGGATAAAATATTTTCCACATTTCTTATGGGGCCCTGTTTGTTTATTGACTCTTTGGGCGCCAACTATAGGCCTGACCCTGAGTCTATACGATGGCTGTGGTTTTGGCCTAATAGAGCTCACAGGTTTTTCCTGTTACTATTAACTCATTCGCCATAACAACTTTGTTTTGTCTCAATAGGTCAGTAACAAATTACCATAAAATGTTGCAGCCTAAAATAGCCACTTAGTTTTTGCTGGGTCAGAAGTTTGGAAGGGATCCCTGGGGGTCTCTCATATGGTTGAAGTCATTGGCCAGGCTAGAGTCCTCCAATGGCTTGACTGGCTGGTTGTCCACAGTGGCTGACACGGCTGACAGTGAATGCTGGCTGTGCACCGGGAGCTCATCTGGGCTGCTGATGGGGCACCTTGACATGGCTTTCTGGTGTGGGGGTCTCAGGGTAGTCGTGTTTCTTACGTGATAACTGGCTTTCCCAGAACAATACCCAGGAGAATCAGCAGAAGCTGCCTGGGCATCTGCATGGCCTTGTTCTTGTCTGCCTGGCTTTGGAAACAGTGTCATCTCTGCTGCATTCTATTGATTACAAGGAAGTCATCAGGATTGGCTGATTCAAGTGGAAGGGCAAAGAACCCACCTTTTGATGGGAAGAATCCCCCAAAATTTATGTTTTAAAACCACTACTATCATTATTGGATCAGAGATGTTTCAGGAGGTATCTGGTCTGCAAGATTTGTGTGACTATTTGGGGAACCTATTGCAGAGGAGGTTGACGGCACACTTTAACAGGACTGGGACTTGAAGACTTGAATCTACACCAAAGAAGCTTCCTCCACTCTCCTTTGCTCTACAGTTTCTGTAAAGCTAATTGAGACAATGGTTTCCCTACATCTGCCATTTAATATCAGGAAGTTTTGAGTCCATGTTTCTGTGGGGAATAGTTTGGATAATAGACCAAAGTCTCATTCACTTAAATAAATTTGGATAGCATTTTGAATGTTTTTATAAATAATTTAAGGAAGTTGAGGAGCCAGTGGATATCCAGATGGAGAGACATTCAGTAGACATTTGAATATGGGTCTGGAACCCAGGAGGCAAGGGAGACCTAGAAACAGAGACTTGGGAATCCTTAACAGGTGTGTGATAGTTCAGTGTGGATAAAGGACCCAGTGAAAATTATAGAGTGAGAATAAGAAAAAAACAAGTGGAGAGTTCTGAGGAGTGCTGAAATTTAGAGATGGAGGGAAACATAAAGATTCTGGGGGAAAATAGTGAGCAGGATAGTCAAAGCGATCTGCAGGTAGAGGACCAAGAGGCCAGTGGAAAAGGAGATATCAACCAAGGAGTGGCAGGCCATGTCAAACCGTGCAGCCAAGTCAAGAAATCCAAGGGCAGGAACATCATGGGTTCAGCAACTAATCCGCTGGTACTGTGGATTGTTGAGGAGAATTTTTGTTGGTTTCATGAGACTAGAAACCATTTGCTTTTCATTTTTTTGGTCTGGGAGAGAAGTCAGACTGGAGAAGGTGGAGGCATAAATGGGAGATGAGAAAGCAAAGAGAGCTAAGGAGCTTGGCTAGGAAGGCAAGCAGAGAGGAAGGACTTGTGGGAGAAGTTGTGGGATGGAATGAATAAGTTTTGTTGTGAGGATTGGAAGGAATTTAAAGACACTGGCTCACAGAGAAGAGACCCTGGAAGAAATGACAGACAGTGGAATTAACTTTGAGGCAAAGGTTATAAGGAGGGAGGAGGGGCTGGTTGAAAGAAGGGGTATAAGAATTCACCTCGGCCTTGAAGACATCACATTAAGTGAAAGAAGCCAGACCCCAAAAGCCACATATTATGTTGTATTATTCTATTTATACAAAATGTTTGGAATAGGCAAATCCATAAAGGCAAAAATAGATTAGTGATTATCATGGGCTGTGGGAGGGGAGGTTTGGGGTGGGTAATCTTAATGGTTTTGAATGATTGTTAGTTTTTGTGTTTTGAAATTACATAGTAGTGATGGTTACACAATTTTGTGAATATACTAAAAATCACTGAATTACATACCTTTAAAGGTGAATTGTATGGTGTGTGAATTACATCTCAATTTTCAAAAAAAAATTAACAAGAAAAAGGAAATGCACCTGAGGGGGAGGAGAGATATCATAATCTCTGAGGCAGGAACACCTGCCTGGGGAAGAATACGAATGCCGTGTTACCACTTGGCAGGGGCTTAGCACTGGCTACACCATTTGGAAGACCCAATGAAAATCAAAATGTGGGGCCCTGTGTTAACAAAATTTAAGAATCTCAAGACAGTGAAAACAGCATTAAACCAATCATGGGGCCCTAAGTGACTACACAGGCCACACACCTATGAAGGTGGCACTGCAGGAGGGAAAGTTCACCAGATGGATTTTCTCATAGAAATAGAAAGTGTGAGTAGGTAGTAGAATAGTTGAAGTGAGAGGATAGGTGGATATTTGGACTTGAATGCGCATTACTCAACAGGGATGAAAGTCTGGCATTGGTCAGAGACCATGAGTTTGTAGCAATATGGTTGGGATGTTTCACTATCGTATCTCAAAGACTAGTTATAGGTCTTAAAAGAGCTAGAATGGTAGGAATGAGGTTTTTCTAGGCAAATGTTATTGAATATCAAAAGAACAACCAAATAAAAGTTAATAGTTAAATTAATTGGAATTACTAGATCCTTGAGAATAGGTTAGGGAAATTGCCATGCATAGAAGGTGCTCATATAACTTCCCAAAGTAAAATGGCCTATGAGTCAAGGTCTAAATGAAGTGCACGTACAAAAAAATGAGGAGAAAGAAAAGAAAGTTGAAAGATTGTGGACTGAGATAGGGTTATTGGAATTTTAGGTTTTAGGTGTGGATTCTGGGTTTTGAAAAATCCCAGATGCACCTCTGTTAAGTCAAGGCTGCTTGAAATTGATACTGATTTGATTCACAGAACATCAAGCCTCAAAACATTTTAATCTTTAGACCTAATTGGGGTAAGTTATTCTCCTTCATAGAAGGAATGTCCTAACTATATACAGCAAATTGGGTGTTGATAGATGCTGCTACATATGGTGTGACAGATGGGACAAGTCAGGGAACATGTTTTTCCCTTGTGACAGAAGTGTTTTCTCTTGAAGGCTTTGCTCCTTTATGGATATAGCTGTGCTTCTCACAGTTCTCACCTCCTTCCCCCTCTACTACAGAGAAAGAGTGTCCCTGGCATACCACTCAGAGGGAGATGAAGAGCCTGACCAGTATACAACTGTCCAGAGAACCACAAAACCCTCTCCACTCTAATTTCTTGATATAAATTCCTCATAAAAGTTTATGAGTGCACAAACCATGAGAGTATACACCATGGAGACAATACAGAATGCCTATGTGCCATTCCAGTCAGGAAGGTACTGACCTGATTTCTAACAGTGAAAGCTGGTTTCTCCTGTTTTGTATATTATAAATGAAATCATGCACTATGTATACTTCTGCATTTGTCTTCTTCTGTTCAACATCATGTTTATGAGGTTTACATCTATACTGTTACATTAACTCAAGCTCATTCATCTTCTTTGCTGTATAATACTTCATTGTAAGAATATACTACAATTTATTTATCTATCTTACTGTTGATGGACATTGGAGTTGCTTCTAGTTTGGGGCTACTATGAATAGTATTGTCTTACACTTGTGGCTTATTTAACATATAATTTGCATTTCTATTGTGTCTACATTTAGAGTTAAAATTGATGGTCCTAGGAGATATCTACACTAATAAAAGAAAAACATGCAAATTGGTGTCACTCCGCTATGCCCACCAGCCAATCAGATGAGTATGCAAATTAACCCAACAAAGATGGTGGTTAATTTGCATATGCAGGCACGAAACAAAGACTGAAGACAACGTAGAAGGAAGCCAAGTGCTGCAGAAGGGAGCAAAGCTTCAGAGAAGCAAGCGCGGCGGCAGAGGCGGGACGGAAGCAAGCAGGGCAGTGGAGGCTGGAAGGAAGCAAGTGGGGCAGCGGAGGCGGGAGGGAAGCCTGCCTTGGCGGGTTTCACTACCTTCTCTGCTTCACTCCGACCGCAGGAAGCCCTATTCTTGCAGGAATCTTCCTGCAACAGGCCTCTAGTATATATATATTCAAGTTTACCTGACACTGCTAAAGAAGTTTCCAAAACCATTGTATTAATTTTCATTCTCACCAGCAGTTTTGAGAGTCCCAATTGCTCCACATCTTTGTCAACATGAATATTGTCTTTTTAAAATTTAGTTACTCTTTTGGGTTTTGGAGTATCTCATGTTATTCTTTTCTATTTGAATTTAACATGTATTTATTAAATAACATCAGTGAGCCTAGTGCTGGATTCTGAAGGACACTCAACTGGCATAAGGGACAGAAGAGAGGTTCATTGTTTGTATAACTTAGCTGTGGGAAGGAAGTTGAAGTCATGACCTGAACACTATTAGGACTCTCTTGGTCTTTCCTTTCTGCTTTTCTCTGAGGTTAGTCGCCTGCTGAAGGCAGGCTTCTTCGCTTGGCTAGGCACAAGGGCAATGGCAGAACTGGGCTTAGTCCAAGAACAAGGAAGGACAAAAGTAGCTCTTTATCATCCATTCCAATGATAAAAACCCTGGAGAAGTATTCTTACTAGAATGGTTTGGTTTGTGTGCCCATCTCTGAACTGGCTTTGGAGGTGAATTGGACAGGAAGATGGCAGATAAGGTTCTGTGAGTCACACTACGCCGATGAACCCATCCCACGTCACTGATTTGCAGAATTGTCAATAAGTAAAATATCGTTGCTTTAAGTCACTTAAATGAAATTAAATTAAAATAACTTAAATTAAATAACTGGTGATTTGTCACAGAAATCTGGAAAGATGTATTCTCTTTTTAAAAATTCACAAGATGTAAAAATACTGGGCCTATATTCCTACTTGACAACAATTGGACTTGAGTGACTCTACCTCTCTTAGATGAGCACTGTAAAATCCAATTTGCTACAATTCCCAGAGCTCCCTATGGTCTTCTACCTGGCCTAATTTACTCATTTGCATGACCTGACTGGCCTCTACCAGCATACTAGTTTGCAGCTTTAGGTTAAGTAGTGAGAATATTGGGGGTGGTTGGGGCAATAGAATGACTTGAGTGTAGAGGCTGGAGATTAAGAGACTAAAGGTTGATAGAAAAATTTTATTACAAGGGAATTAAGAAAGCATTATAACTATAAAGTATCAGAAGACCTTGATATCAGAATAGTTACTCATAATGGCCCTGGCCGGTTTGGCTCAGTGGATAGAGCGTCGGCCTGCAGACTGAAGGGTCCCAGGTTTGATTCTGGCCAAGGGCATATGCCCAGGTTGTAGGCTCGATCCCCAGTCGGGGGGGTGTGCAGGAGGCAGCCAATCAATGATTCTCTCTCATCATTGATGTTTCTATCTCTCTCTCCCTCTCCCTTTCTCTCTGAAATCAATAAAAATATATTTAAAAAAGAATAGTTACTCATAATGAAAATAGAGAAATCCGTCAAATGACTTACAAAGGTAGAATGATGTGTTTGGTTTATACGCAAAAACAACTGCACCTTAAGAAAATGAAAGCTATTACAGTATAGCCTAAAATTAATAACATTACCCCTAATGATGAATAAATTGTTTAGGGTAGAAAATTCAGTCGATCACTCAGGATCACAGGGTCTTCTGTTCTAGTAAACACAGGGTGTTGAGTATTTCATCTGTTGCTGTGTAATAAGTAACCCTAACATTAGTGTCTGGAAACAACCATAAGCATTTTCTTATTCTCTCTCCTGGTTCTGAGGGTTAACTGGGTTCAGTGTGGCAGGATGTCTCATAGGGTTACTGTCAGAGTGTGGTGGGGACTGGAGTAATCGGAGGGTTCCCTGGGGCATATGATGCTGGTGGCCTGGAGTGCAGCTGGCCTTGTCAGCTGGAACACCTACATGTGGTCTTCCCATATGGCATGGTCTTCCTCACAGTATGGCAACTAGATTTCAAGAATAAACATCCCAAGAGACCAAAACAGAGGTAAATATAATTTTTGTAAACCATTCTTGGAAGTCTCATGTTGTCACTTCCTTCATACTCTGTTGGTCAAGATAGTCACAAAAGGTCTGCAGAGGTTCAAGGGGAGAGGAGATAGTTCTGTCACCTGATGTGAGGAATGTCATGGTCACACTGTAAGAAGAACATCTGAAATGGGAGTGGCTGGCCATCTTTGGACAATATAATCTTACACACACACACACACACACACACACACACACACACACACACACACAGAAACAATTCAAAAATAGATATAATTCCTCTTTCTTCTTATTTTGGTGTGTTTCTAAGAATCAGTACAATCTAACTTATGAGGTTTGTGATTCTGAACTGAAATGACTTTCTTTCCCAGGAATAAAAAGGTAAACTCAGAATCATAGAATTACTGTAGTGTACCAGGCACATTCCTTTGACTTCAGACAAAATTGAATTTAATGCATTCCAAGGAGATTATTATTTGCTAATCAACTTTCCCAGAACTTACCCATACAAGGAGACTCCTCTATGAAATCTCTTGGTTGTGTTTTCCAAAGAATTCAGGACCTTAAAATATTTTTAATATTATCAGTATTGGTAGTTCCCTTGTCATAAGATCTCATGGTATTGCTGAAATCTAGGTCTGAATCTGAAGTAAGCAAACAAATTTTTATCAACCCCCATGGACTGAAAAATATACTTCAAACCAAATATAGTTTTTCATTGCCTTAAATGTTTCTCTTTCTGTTTCAGAAATATTTTAATACTAAATATTCCAGGATCTACTAACTTCAAGGCCACAGCAATAATCTAGACCAGGGGTCCTCAAACTTTTTAAACAGAGGGCCAGTTCACTGTCCCTCAGACCGTTGGAGGGCCGGTCTATAGTTTAAAAAAAAACTACGAACAAATTCCTATGCACACTGCACATATCTTATTTTGAAGTAAAAAAACAAAACGGGAACAAATACAATATTTGTATTTGCATGGATCTACTAACTTCAAGGCCACAGCAATAATCTAGACCATGCTGCTTTAATAGGAGAATGTTGTTTACAAAAAGAGTATATAAAAAAATTATCAGACTTTAATATATAAAAATGATCAAAGCAAAGAAGCTCATCTTGTGTCATCCTTCCTCTGGATATTAACTGTAACCCATGTGGGCTTACCACTGAACTGCCTCCCCTCCTCCCCTCCCCTCCCTGTGTTACCATTAATCAGAGGGCTCCACAGAACTTGGTTTGAAAGTCACTGGCTGCTTAGAATTCTGAGCAGATTAGCGAGAATGATTAGGAGGAAGCATTTGAAGCACTCTTGGCATAACATTACCATTACTGTCATTATCATTATTGCCATCATCTTTAGAAAACACTAAAAACCTAAATGTTCCTAAGTGCTCTGTGAAAGGTCAGGTATAGAGTTAGCTAAGTAGTTACTTCATTCTAAGAAGAGACCCCAAAACAAAGCACAGGATGAAATAATTTCTCAAATTAATGAAGTCAATATTTTTTTACCCATTCTATCCAAAGTGCTTATTTTGGCCCAGACAACAGTTCTGAGAGAATGGAATGGGTTTGGAAATGGCTGGTTTCCAATTTATTTCAAAACAAAGGAGAAAAGGCAGGGGCTTGGAGAGACTGATGGGCAGTTCCTCTTTGTTAGAAGTTGAACTTCTTGTCTTAGGCATTGGTTACTCTTCAGGTAGAGTTGAGCAGTCCACCGCAGGGGCCTGTAAACTTTGGTTTAACCATGGTCTTCTAGTCCAAAATCTTGTTAAAAGCAGATTCTGACTCAGTAGATCTGGGTAGAGACAACAGTCTATGTTGCTAACTAGCTCACAGATAACATTTACAGACCACACTTAGGAGAAACATCCTTATTGTGTTAGAATGTGTGGGTTTACATCTACCTGTGGATGAGAAAGGGGATACTTGAGAATTTGTAGTTCATCAACTGGAAGCAATGACAAATGCTATCTACTTCTTTATGCTAGGTAAGGCCATTTGTTATGGATGCTGGTAAAAAAATGGAAGATATTTTTTATTATATTTATGTGATCAGGGGCAGGGCAGCCTGGGGGAGGGGCTGTGAGCCGATCAGGGTGGGGCAGCCGATCAGGGCAGGGCTGGCCAGGGGGAAGGGCTTCGGGAGGTTGGCCAGCTGGCCCCACTGCCCGATTGGGCGGTTCACTGGCCACAGTGGGCATCATAGTGACTAGTTGTTCTGGTCGTTACAGCGTTCTGGTTGCTTGCTTTATATATATATATATACACACACACACACACACAAACATTTTATATATACATATATGTATATATAAAACATTATTCATTCAGCAAGAATATACTATTTATACTTCCTCACTAGAATAATGTAGAACAAATTTCACATTATTTGACCTTTGAAAAGAAAGGTATGTAAAGTAACCACACACTTTAGTTCCTTCATTCATTAAATCAAGAAGTACTTATCGTGTGTCTATTGATTGTATCTCAGGCATTGGAAGAGAAACAAGATAATGTCCCTACCCTGGGATGAGGTATAATGATTCAGAGTCTAGAACAAGAGACAAACATACATTTCTGAATAATGTGGCAATTTATAATAGGCATCTTTACTGAAATTCTTTCAAGGAAGAGTCTTGACTCATTATCAAGCTCTAGAAGACATTTCTGTTTACAAACTTATTATTGGAACTTTCAACAATGCAGGTGAAAAATGAGAAAGAATTCTTGTCCTGGCAAGCATATGACTCCAACAGATGGCTGCTTTCTTGATAGAGGAGACTGTCTAACACTGAGAAGTCAGAATTCCTGTTATGTTAAATAGCTTAAGTAACCGAAATGAAGCCACCAATCTGACAACCTGCCAGATTGAATCTCTTGTGAAAACTGACTTTTCTTTTTAAACAGTGTCCTTCTTTCTCTCTTTCTGAGGCCCTCTACTCACCATGTGAGTCTGGTCTGTGGCCATTAGCTATGTTTTTACTCTCTTGCGTGGGCAATGGCTGCTGTGAAAAGTCTTGAAAGCAATTACAGATTTTGTCCCCATAATAGCATGTTTTCCCTAATGAATTCCTGGCAAGTTTCTGTCTTCCTCTAATATTCTCAGATCAACAACCAGAAGGTTTATCAAACTCCTCAAAACTGTGGTCCCACCTATAGAAGCCTTGTGAAAGTAACAACAACAAAAGTACCTTCTCTAGGCAATTGAGTTACAAAGACAACATCCCTTCTGCCGAGCTGTAGCCCTGTGTTGTGACTCAGGGCTTAATTTCATCCTCCATTACTCTGTTGGGAGGGGGCACAGACTGCACAAGCCCATGTAGAAATCCTAAATCTCCTCAATTTAGATATCTTTCCCCTGTATTGCACACCAAGTTGGATAAATGGCAATCTGTTCTGTACTCCAGATAGTTGGTTAATGCTCTCAGGGGACCAGACATTTCAGGCACTGTTTAGCTAATCAATAAAGTAGGAAGAGACTAACTGAAGCTCAATTAAGCTTATAACAGCCACCAGCACAGCAAACCTACAATGAGACCGAGGGGTGAAGAGCATGTTTCCAAGAGCTGATACCTGGTTCCTTGGAATGTGTCACTCATTCCTGAGAGAGGATGATTTTGGGTGGCCCAGCTCAGCCTCTGTCATCTTTATAACCCAATTTGCACTCAGGGCACATGGGAAAGAAATCCCCAACACTCTATATGTTGCCTATAAAAACTACACCATTTCCCAAGACCACTTCGGTGGACTGGCACTAGCTGAGTCAGGAAGCTTTCATATTTTTCCAGGGGACAGAACATAAATGAAAAAACAAATTTGGAAAATGGCTTATCTAGATGATCTGTGTCCTTTCCAACCATGACTGCCTTTAAGAATTGGCACAGGCTGGTTGGGTACTGACTTGTCTCCAGATTTCATTTTCATTGTCTCATTTAATATTGACAGTGATACTGGGAAGTAGGACATCTTATTCCTATTTTATAGTTGAGGAAATGGTTTAATAAAAACAAAGTAACTTATCCAAATTCAAACAGCCTGTTAAATTATGGGACTGAGATTTACACCAAGTTCTTGATGACTAGTTCTGTTTTCTTAATCACACAGTGTGGCTTTGAATATAATACTTGACCAGGAGAGTTCTAGACCCAGTATAAGAGCCAAAACCTATCCAAAATGTGGAAATTGACCAAAGCAAATGTGACTAGGGAATCAATTTTATTGATATATACCCATTGCCTCTCCCCCTTCCAAGGCATCCATTGTTTGCCTGCTTAGATTCCAGGTCTTTCTTTGCAATTTTTGAAGAAGCAGATAGGAAGAATTGGAAGAAACCAATTTGGTTAAATAGTTGCTGTGATATACAGGACTATGCAGGACCTCAAGGAGCTAGATGAGGAAGACAAGTGTGTCATATTATGTGATAAAATTACCTCTTTGAGTCTTCTTGGAAGATTTTAAAATTAATTTACTTTCTTTAATGAAGAATTTGTATTTCTCTGTATGTGATCATGTACCAAGATTGGTCATGAGGTGGCCCAATTATCTCTGGGATCTTCAGCAAATAAGGACTCAAAGCTCCTGAGGATTTCGACCCTATCTATCAGTTTACTTCTATTATTTACTTCCCTGCATTCCATACCTCTAGGTTCCAGGTTTGGCTACAAGACAACAGGGTCACTTTGCTCTATGGTTTCTTCAGAAACAATATTTTCAAGGATTTTTGCCCTATTCCCTGGTCCCTTGAAAAAATAACTTACCACGACAGTGATTGACTTTTTTTCTTATAAGGCATCAGACAACTGAGTAAGAAGCAATATTTATACCAAAGAAACCCCAAGTTACCACCTACTGCCAATTTCTTATATTAGGTCTATGTCTGTGAATGTGCCTATAAGTTCCTGTGCACAGATCACAACTGCAGATCTGGACCAAGGATGGTGTTCTGTGCAGAACAGCCTGCGTGGGAGCAGGTGCCCAAGACAACAAAGATAAATTGAGGCAGGGCACAGATGGGATGGAAAAACCTTATGGTAACTGCTCACAAGTCATTACTTGAACATCTTAAATGAGGCATTTTGAATGTCGTCACCAAGGTCATTAGCTGTGTATGGGGCAAAGGCTTTATTTTTAAAGTTTGACATGGCCCAAGGAATGCTTTGTTCCTAATATAGAGCACTTGTCCTGAGAGGTTCCAAGTCTTCAGCATCTGCCACCACCCAGCACGTGATTCGCAGCAGGCCAAAGGTCACATGTGGTGAAGTCCCAGAGCCCGGCAGCTCTACAAGGCCTGGGAGAGAGGCTGTTTGGAGGATTATTTAGAAAGGAAACCAGCTTTTTAAAAAAGACATCTTGGTTATTAGATTTTGGATTCTATTTTGGTCAGTATTCACTTTTTTCCCCTTCCCATGGTGGGTAGAGAGTACTCCCTGGACCTTTTGAGGTTGGGGTTGGCCATGTGACTTGCTTTGGCCAATGAAATATTCTCATGCATGAGGCAGACAGAAGCCTTAACTGAACTTGTGCGGGTCAGCTTGGTTCTTTCACTCTGGGTCAGTAGTGAAAGGAGCTTCTGCTAGGTATTTGCTGCTCCTAGAAAAGCAAACCTGAATGCAATCTACAGCCTAGCTAAGCAGAGACATCCAGCTGAGCCCAGCCCACATTAGCCAACCCCTGTGATTGTGATATTAATGCTTGGTGTTATCAGCTATTTGGATATTTGTTACATAGCATTATTGTAATAGCTGACTACTACATGGAGTTAAGGACTTGTATGTTTTTTTCTGCATGGGTGGACATATATATAAACTGACATGATAGGGTTAAAACTCATTTTACACAAAGGTATAGAAAGAGAGCTTCAATCAGGTTCAATCTGGAATTCTGAGACAATTGAAAAGAGTGATTTGTGTGTTAACTGCTAACAAAGACGAGAGCTTCCCCCAAGGTGAGCCTGAGGAGAGTCAGAATTAGCAGATACCTGAGTGGCAGAAGGGTATTTAAATTAATTTTCTCCCATAGCCTGAAGAGTTCACTGAAATCCTCTAGTGCACAGATACTACCTTTAAAAAAATGTCTAACAAGTGTTTAATTTAGGTTGAGATTTTTAACTTATATGTTACATTTAAGTTGACACATTTATCTTAGATCTTAAGATGTTCAGCTTCTCTTGAAAGAAAACTCAGAATGTCAGGAAATATTGAGCCCCCATTTCTATTTGAGAATAAATACAGGAGCTGAATATTGGTTCTCTCTGGAATGAGTGTGTACTTTTCAGTTTGCTGAAGTTTTTTGCCACGTTCTATTACTCATTTTCTGCTGCCTCATCTGTTTTTGTTACTTGCCCTATTCTTGTAGGCACTGAGATTTGTAACATCTACTAACTCACAACCATCTCCCTATTTTATTTTATTTTATTTTCAAAATATATTTTATTGATTTTTTTACAGAGAGGAAGGGAGAGAGATAGAGAGTTAGAAACATCAATGAGAGAGAAACATCGGCCAGCCACCTCCTGCACATCTCCTACAGAGGATGTGCCCGCAACCCATGTACATGCCCTTGAGTGGAATCGAACTTGGGACCTTTGAGTCCGAAGGCCAACGTTCTATCCACTGAGCCAAACTGGTTTCGGCCCATCTCCCTATTTTAAAGAAAGGCCCAAGTGCTTAGCTCAGAGTAGATGCTCAGTAGGATGACTATACATCAGTTTTGCCCAGGGCAGTCTTGGTTGATGCCCATTGTCTTAAGCTAATTTATCAATTTGCATGAAGAAACAATATGGTCCTATCTGGCAGATACTGGCTTTCAGCTGGAACCACAGGAGTACTTGGCCTCTCCATATGGTCTGGGTTTGCTCACAGCATGGTGGCCTCTGGTAGTTAGACATATGGTGGCTCAGCAAGTCCCAGGACACAAGGCAGAAACTGTGTCACCTTGTTTGACCTGGCTTCGAAAGTCATGCAGCATCACTGCCATCTCATTCTCTCAGTCACAATGCTGCCCAGATACCATCTAGTGCTGAATGCCTAGGTGGTTAGTAGCAAAGAGGAGACGAGCCACGTCTGCTTATTCCACCCAATGTTTACTCTCCTATTCTAAGAAGCCCCATCTGCCTCCATTCTCAATCCTATTATTTTTTACCTCCCTAATCTAATAACATAAAATGGGACCACCTATGTATTCTAAGAGGGATAACCCATGAACGGTCTTCAGAAGGCCTTACAAACACTTGGAATTCTGTACAAAATCTGTTTTTTTAGTTGTGCATCAGTCAGAGTTCTCTGTTGCATAAATAAATTAAGAATTTACTAAGGACATTAGATAGATAGCTCCTGGCATCCCTGAAAGGGTCTGAGAATCAGGCTTGGCAGCAAGAAGCCACCCCAAAGTCAACTGCTGCAGGGAAGACCCTGCTGCCTATAGGACAGAGTCAGTGCACCTCACCCAGCTGCCATGGAGCACGATGTGCCAGAACCTTTGTCCTCCACTGTTCCTGAAACCTGTGTCTTCGCCTCCATCCCAGCCAGAATGGACCTCTGCAGTGGTTGCTTCCCAATGTCTTGTGCATGTTTACCGGGATGGTTTATCCTAGGCCATGTGTCGGGGCTGTGTTTTCAACTGTGGACAGTGAATTTCTAGTGTCTCCTTCTGAATATGCAGATTAAAAAGGCGATAAAAGCCTCAAGCATAAGAACAGTGTTTAGACGGTGCTGAGAAGGCAAAAAGCACAAACAAGTCGACTATGTGAGTGTGTACATATGTGTACTTTTCTGACTCATGGGTTCCTAGTTTTAATCAGATCAGAGCTCCCTAATCCCCACATATTAATTACAAATCATTGTCACATGGACTTCTCTTATACAAACATGAGTCTATGTGTTTGAGTCCATTTGTATATTTGAGTCCATTATATTTTACAGAATTGAGGACTGTGAGGTCCAATTATCCACATATCTCTACTCCAGTAATAAAACCAATCAGTAAAAACCAGATAGATATTAGAATGGTAATTTTGTTCCATTGCTAAACCTGTTTTGTGTCTCTCTTTGGTATGATGGTAAAGTATAAAGTGTACCAAAACCTGGATTAACAAGTAGTTATTTTAATAGATTTGTTTCACTGCTACTTTGAGAATAGAACAGCAAAAACAAAAGAAAACAAAAATCACAAGAAAATTCAATAAGGATTTCTTCCAAAAATATACTTTCAGGGGTGGCTTAGAGTAAAAACACATTCAGTTCAGTTTTCTATAATTTCCAATGCTTGAGGAATGAGAAAATTCTTTGTAGACTCAATAAATGCTCAACTATTTTTAAAAGTCCATTTTTCTCACCATTTAGGGATGGTAGGGACACAGACTAAAGCATTTTGGAGGATCCCACACAACATTTAAATTAGAATTTAAAGGAATTTCTAATCTGAGGCACTGAGAGGAGAGTTTTATGCGAGATCAGCAAGCTCATGGCAGAGACTGAACTGGAACTGAGGATTTCTCATTCCCAACCTGGCGTCCTCTCCTCTGAAACGCCCTCAGGAAGGCTCGTAACACAAATCGCGTTTCAGTTGGCTACAGCTGTGTAACAAACCACCCAACAAATGGAGTGGCTCCACACAAAACCCATTTGCTAAGGCTGACATTGCAGGTTGGCTGGGTGGTTCTGCTGCTTTGGTCCAGCTCTACCACCTGGGCTGGGCTCAGTCACGCATCCGAGGTCAGCTGCTAATTGGCTAAGTAGCTAAGCTAGTCTTGGTTGGGCTCCATCACACAAATGGTGCTTCAGCTGAGAAAAGGAAGCAACTCTGCTTAATGAGGTGTCTCATCTCCCAGCAGGGTAGCACAGCCCTATTTTTATTGTGATGCCAAGGTTCCAAAAGATAGAGGTTTAGGAACTGGGAAAATGGAGCCATCTCACTCTATCAGCCAAGGCCCTTCATAAGGCCAGCCCAGATTCAAGGGTGGGAAAGAGACATCCCTCTTGATGGAAGGATCTATAGTCATATTACAAAAATATAGAGGCTGTGAAGAGTGAGTGTCATTTAAAAATCTACCACAGGTTAATGTATTCAAGCTTTATTGATTATCATCCCTTGTTTCTGGCCCAGTGCTCAATAAGCACTGGGGATACAAGAATAAAAATAAACCTATTTCTTTCTTAGTGAAAGCTATCACATAACCAAAACATCTGTTTCTCTGGCAATTTTGTAACTCGGGATCAGGTTTTACATCATTATCCTGAAGCCATTAGTCCTTTAACTTGATATTACAACTGCTATAAAAAAAATCACATAAGAAATTCAGGAGTAACCTTATGCACATAAATTAAAATTGGCTTGGGTGAGAATAATTGACTTCTCGGAGGTCTGGTCAATAGGGAACTGTCAGGCTAGATGAGTTTTTACACATGTCAGAGAGAAATTGGAGCTCAAATGCTAATTTTAGCTTGCAAGGATATCATACATACATCTGACAACCTGAAGGTCTTTAGATAATAGGGAGAGTATTTGCCCTCGCAATCTGATATTTTTCTATCTAATTGCTATTTCAGCTGAGATATATGAGTGTTCCCACATAACAAATAAGCCACTTAATTTTTAGGCTTCGATTGGCTACTTTTTCATGTTATTGATAGTAATATTTTTATGTTGTCCAGATACAGGACCGAGTCTAGGCAGCATCAAAGGGTTTCTTTAGGAAAACAGTTTTAATTATGGTATTTTTTTATTGACTTGAGAGAGGGAAGGAGAAAGGAGAAAGAGAAAGAGAGAAACATTGATCTGAGAGAGAAACATCAATTGGCCTGCCTCCCGAATGCACCCGGACAGGGGATTGAGTCCGAAACCTAGGCATGTGTCCTCACTGGGAATTGAACTGGTGACTTTTCAGTGCACGGGACCTGGTCAACCAACTAAGCCACACTGGCCAGGGCAGGAAAATGGTTTTAAATTTTCACAATATACTCAGTGGAAATTGAATAACTTTCCTGCAGAGAACAACTAAAATGCCAAATAGAAACCAAATTTTTTTTTCTTAAAGGTAATGAAGAGATGAGAAGATAGTAATTACCGCACCAAAATCTAAGGGAAAGCTGGAATCCAGGGAAATAAGCAGAGCGTCGAGGCCAATTTTACCCTGAGAATATCTATCTATTTAGGCAAATGTGAACTTCAGTTTTGATGGGCTCACTGGATGAGGCATATTAAAATTAAAGTCTAAAAGTCCATTCAAGTTAGAGAGTTTAATGTTAAAATAAAGGAAAGCTAGAAGTAACTCTAATGCTATATTTATTATAGAGCAAAATTTTTTTTTGGATTCTCAGCTGGAGGTAAAATAGTCCTAATGAGGATGTGTGGCGAGCTGGCACGGCCATGGCATACTCAACCCCAGGGCGCCTTATGTGCTGCGCCAGCTCAGCCAGGTTCGGTGAGCCCGAGTGGGGGCAATGAAGGATGGAGAAAAGACAGACAAGAGAAGAAAGCTGGGTCTCGGTGTGACACTGCCCACTCTGATGGAGAGAGACAGCACCAGGGACTACCGTGTCTTGATTTTAGAGCAGATTCCACGAGGCAAAGTAAGGGCGTGGTCACGATGTTTACAACATTCTCGTGGGTTTCAATCCTACTCAATTACATGCACCTGAACTCTATCAAGCCCACATCACTCAGGCACGTGGGGCCATGTGTTCGGACCATAGGTTCAAGCTTACAACTACAGCTGTTGGCTATAATTGTGCTGGGAGGGCTCTGCCCTCTAAGCTGGGACTTGCACGTGGCAATGAGAGGACTGTGCCCTCTCATTAATCCGAGGCTTGAACCTGTCCAAACACTGTAGCCGCTCTCCACAAGAATGTATCTTCAAAATAGTCTCATAAGAATTTTCATCCTTAAAATGGACCATTGCATACATTATGGGTCCAAAAACATTATAAAACACATACCACTAAACATATGTGGTTTGGACACTTCCCTGGGCACTAGGCAGAAATGAACACCAATTCTTTCTGTCAGAGACATCTCCATGCTTGTTCTCAGAGATTGCCCATAAATAAGTTTTCAAGAAAAATAAACATTATACAGTAAAATTTAATTAATCACACAAAAATAAGCAAGAATCAGCAGAAACCAAACTGTGGAATTGACACCTATAGAACAACCTAATTATACATAAAGGATAAAAGACAAGTAGAAATAATCTTCAGAGAACAGACACTATAAAATGTGACCTAGCAGTTTTAAAAAAGTACTATATAAAACATCTAGGAACTAGATGTTTTATATAGTACTAGCTGAAATAACAAACAACTCAATAGACAGGCTTAACTACAGATGAGATGCAGCTGACACGAGAGGATCAATGGATTGAAAGAGAGGTAAAAAGAATTGAGAACTAGAATTATTACTTGAAATGATAGTTTTCTCAGAGGCCATTATAAAATCAATGTGCTGGATAGGTCAGGACGGAACTTGGGAAGAGCAGAGCGGATGTGTGAAGGGATGGATAGCTAATGTAAGCCATATGGCTATCCAATCTCCCTTTGGATAATGTAGGATTTAGACAGGTAGTAAATATAAAAACAGAAACCACAGAACGTTGTCTTATGTCCTCAGAATCAGGATCCAGCACATGATAAGACAGACTAATCCAATATATTGAACTACAGACCATCATGGGCCATTAGAATAGAAAAGGTAGAGTGTGGAATCAAAGATATTAATGTGAACATTCAGGTAGAGCCAGGTATTAAAGAAGAGAAGGGAAATTTTTTGGATTAAATGAGACATCCCCAATGTCTCAAGCAGTGAGGAAAGAACGGATGGTTAACATGAGAATCTCTAAGGGAGCTGTGACTTCACCATGGTTGTCTGATGGGGAGTCATAGTTTAATTGGAAAGATTTTTTCTTTGTTATCAGTACATTTGTTATTGACTTATTCTATTTTCTGACAGCACAAGTTGGATATGTTATGTAGTTCACCTCAACTTTTAAAGGCTATGCAGCAAATATTTCCATGTCAACATTCAAACTTTCACTTGTCCTTAATACATTTCCTCCCATAGGAAATTCACTGGATTCTAGTGAATTCAATCCACATTTATGAGACGTACTTTGCACCCTCTTTTTAAGAAAAAAAGAGAAATCTGGAAAAATAAACAAATATTTGACATTTAGTTTTTAAAAAGCAGACAAATGACTTTTTGGATTCACATAGAAAATAAATAGCACCAGTTTCCAAATAACCTCCAGCTATCCGGTGGCCTGGGAAGAATGATAATTGGGAGACACTTCCTAAGACAGAGATTTGGGTTGGACAGGCACAAAAGGGACTGAAGGACAAAGGCCAAGGAAGGGGACCCAGATTTTAAAATAAATATCCCCCCAATTAAAAATGGCAAAGGATTTGAATAGACATTTCTCCAAAGAAGATATAAATATGGTTAAAATACACAACACCATTAGGGACATGCAAATCAAAACCACAGTGAGATACCACTTCACATCCACTAGGATGGCTATAATAAAAAGATGTTGGCAAGGATGTGGAGAGATCGGAAACTTCATATGTTTCTGGGAATGTAAAATGGTGCAGCCACTTTGGAAAATGGTTTGGCAGTTCCTCAAAAAGTTAAACATAGAGTTACCTTATGAACCAACAATTCCACCCCTAGGTATATGCCCAAGAGAACCGAATGCATATTTCTTTGCAAAAAATTGTACATAAGTGTTTATAGCAGTATTATTCAAGATAGTCCAAATGTCCATCAAGTGATGAATAAATAAAATGTGTATACCATAGCATACTATTCAATCATTAAAAGAAATGAATTTCTGATAGATGCTCTAACAGGGATGAACCTTGCAAATTTTATACTAATTGAAAAAGCCGGACATAAAAGGCCATATATAAATCAAATCATACAAAATGTTCAGAATCAACAAATCCACAGAGGCAGAGATAGATTAAAGGTTTCCAATGGTTGGGAAGACGAGGTGGGGGAAAGAGGGAATGGGAAGTGATTGCTATTGAGTTTGGGGTTTCTTTTTCAGGAGATAAAAATGTGCTGAAATTAGAGCAGTGATTGATCTTTACTGAAACCCACAGAAATGTGTATTTTAAAAGAATGAATTTTATTGCAAGTAGAAATGTAACTTAATAAAATTGCTATTGAAAATATATGCAGAATGCTCAAAGAGATAATTGGACTATGTATGCACGCCAGGGCAAGAATGGCTCCTGAGTTCTCTCTTGTGGGCCAAAAGAGGCTTTTGGTACTCCTGGGATTCAAGGTGGGCCTAGCCTTCTCACTTGTGTTCTGGAACTTAATATTTGGTGACTGATCTACTTTCATCCCACACTAGCTGTTTTGTGTGTGGGGTTGGTGCCATCAGTGAAAGGCAAAGTGGCTCCTGTGGTGTCTAGACTTGCTATTAAGTGTTGCTGACTCCGGAGGAGCCTAAAAATGCTGTATCTTTGAGTTATTATTTAGGTATCTATTGATTATTTTTTGTGGGGCGCGGTTATGGTGTTTTGGCCAGGTTTAAGCCTCGGACTAATGAAAGGACAGGGTCCTCTCATTGCCACGTGCAAGTCCCAGCTGGAGGGCCGGGCCCTCCCAGCACAATTATAGCCAACGGCTGTGGTTGTAAGCTTGAACCTATGGTCCAAACACGTAGGCCCACGTGCCTTGTGATAGAGTTCGGGTGCATGTAGTTAAGTGAGGTTGAAACTCACGAGAATGCTGTAAACAACGTGATCACGCCCCTACTTTTCCTCGTGGCATCTGCTATAAAATAAAGACACGGCTTGTGGGTGCTGTCGTTGTCTCCTCATCAGGGAGGCAGCGTCCCACTGAGACCCAGCTTTCATTCTCTTGTCTGTCTTTCCTTAATCCTCTCACCTCCCCCCCCACTCGGGATCACCCTTGTTCGTGCTGGCGTGGCACAATTTTTCTCTACCTCAGCACTTATAGCTAGATGAGCAAATAAATTTATTCACCATTTTTGCCATATTCATTCAATGATCACAGTATGGTGGATTTGGGTATTCAATGGTGAATGAGACATGACACCTGGTATCAGAAGTGTCCATGGAGGATGTATTTAAGTCAGAGGGCCATTATAGCAGAGATGGTATACATTTTACATCTGGAAGAAAGTACCAGGTGTTTGGTGCATTGCTTGCATTAATGGTAACCACCCTGTGTTTATATCCTTTCCCTATAATATTATAGTTCCCTTTTATTCTTTACCAGGGCTGGTCTCATGACTTCAATAGAATGTGGTAAAAGTAATGGTGTGCCAGTCCAAGTTTTGACTTCAAGGGGTCTTGAACACTTGCTTGCTCTTCGATCCTGCCTCTGACAAGTGAAAACCCATTGCTAGCCTGCTGGAGGGTGAGAAATCATAAAGTGCAGAGCCAACACAGCTCATTTGTTCCAGCCAAGGCTCCAGAGACTTGAATGGGTCCAGCCAGGACCAGCACCAGCCAACTCAGCTGATTGCAGATGTATAGATCAGCCTAGCCTAGCCCAGATCAGCAGAGTCTGCCACCTACCTATAGAATCACAACCAGTAGAAAATGATTGTTTATAATACAAAGTGTTGGTGGTGTTCATTATATAGCAATAGATAACTAATATAGAATGCAACGGGAACACAGATGAGGGGGAGCTTGGGTGGATCAAAGAAGGCTTCCTAGAAGAAGCAACACATGCTATAAACCTAAAGATTCATCTTTAGGTGTTAGCCAGGGCAAAGAAAGAACCTGAGTGTGTGTGTGTGTGTGTGTGTGTGTGTGTGTGTATGTATGCATTGGGGAGGGATTTAAGGAAAAGAGAAAAAAGAGGAAGTAGTTGAAGAATAGTATTTAAAAAGCCAAGGAGGTGAGATTACCCATAAAGCTGGAGTGTGGTATGTGAGAGAATGACTAAGTTATTTTGGAACCAAATCATGTAAAACTGCAAACATTTACTAAGGGGTTTAGACTATATCCTGAGGATAGTTGGGGTCAATTAAAGGCTTTTAATCCCATTTTTGCTTTTGTATGGTCAGTCTAGCTACAGTGTCGGGGAATGGTTACATGATTTAGCACTAGACTAGAGTCATGGAAACCATTTAGAAGACCCTTGGCAGGTGGCAAGGGATGGGAGCCTGAACTTGGGTACTTGCAAAAGGCACAGAAAGTGAACAGTTCTGAGGACTCCCACAGCATCAGAATTGACTCAGCTTGGGGATCTACTGGAAAGGGGATGAAGGAGAGGCAGCTGTCAAAGATAATGCCAATGTTTTGGCTAGGGCCACTGAATTGGTAATGGTTTTGTTTATGAATGTAGAAAAAAAAGAGGTAGAGCAGGTCTGAGGGTAACTGTAAATGAAGTTTGGTGCACATTGCATGTAGCAGGCCATATTTTCCAAAGACGGTCACGCCAGTATAAAGGGTGGGACAAAGTATGTTTACAGTTGGGAATACGCAAAACAGAGTTTATTCTTGTATTAGTTATTGTATTATTTTCAATAAAAACAACTGTAAACCTACCCCTCCTCCCAACCACCCCCCCCGTATTTCTTCCATCCCTCACCTTCTTCAGAATGTGACCAGCTCTGCTCCAAGTTGAGATGGCATCTATATTTCCTCCCCTTGAATCTGGGAAAGGGCTTGTGCCAGCACCAACGAATGGGCTCAGCATAAGTGACAGTATGCAACTTCGAGGCTTGGTCCTATCAATTTGACACAACTTCTGCCTGGCTCTCTCAGGAGGCTCACCCTTGGCATCCAGTCACCATATTGTGAGAAAGCCCAGGCCACGTCTAGAAGACACACACCGGTGGTGTTCCAGCCCAGAGCCCCAGCTAGTCTGCTGACAGACATACCATCCACCACCACATATGTGAATAAGCTGGTCTCCAGCCCCGAGACTTCCAATCTCCCAGCCGAGGCCCAGACGCGTCATGGAGTAGACGCATGCCATCTCTACTCTACCCTGTCTGAATTCTTGACCCACAAAGAATATGAGAGATAATTCTTATTGCTTCAAACATCTAGGTTTTGTAGTAACATGTAACAGAGCAATAACTAATACATTGCATTTGCGGTGCCTATGAGACATTCTCCTAACGCACACGTATATTTCATTTTCTAAATCAATGTTGCAGACTCTTTCATCTGTTTTATAAGAAAACTTACTTAAGTACTGTGGAGGGCTGGCACGGCCATGGCATACTCAGCCCCAGGGCGCCTTATGTGCTGCGCCAGCTCAGCCAGGTTCGGTGAGCCCGAGTGGGGGCGGTGAAGGATGGAGAAAAGACAGACAAGAGAAGAAAGCTGGGTCTCAGTGGGACGCTGCCCTCTCTGGTGGAGAGAGACAGCACCAGGGACTACTGTGTCTTTATTTTATAGCAGATTCCACGAGGCAAAGTAAGGGCGTGGTCATGATGTTGACAACATTCTCATGGGTTTCGATCCTACTCAATTACATGCACCTGAACTCTATCAAGCCCTCATCACTCAGGCACGTGGGGCCACGTGTTCGGACCATAGGTTCAAGCTTACAACTATAGCTGTTGGCTATAATTGTGCTGGGAGGGCCCTGCCCTCCAAGCTGGGACTTGCACGTGGCCATGAGAGGACTGTGCCCTCTCATTAGTCCGAGGCTTGAACCTGTCCAAACACTGTAGCCGCTCTCCACAAAGTACTCTGTCAGTTCTTGTCACTTCCACTATTTGTCAAAAAACCTTTGACTGTGTTGCCTTCCTTAGCTTTGATCAAAGAAGGGAGGGAGGGAGGACTATTGGAAAAATAGAGAGGGGTGGCAGAAACTTGGAATAATGACAGGTGTGCCCTCTGGTCACAAGCATTGCAGGATCTCGAGTCTGTGCACAGGCACAGATGTGGGCATTACATCCTTGAAGACTGGCATTGTGCCTGCTCCCACCATCCTGCCCATCAAAAGAAGGTTGGTCCTGACACCAAGAAATAACAGCTGGGTTGTGTTAAGAAAGTTTTATTATTTCCTTTGGATTTGTGATGAAAGCACATAAAATTACAAGTGGAAGAAACATCATGCCACAAAATTGCATAGAATTATTACAAAAATGTGAATTATGCTTTTTAAATAATTTGAGATAGGAGAACCAAAATATGTACATTTTAAGAGCTTCAAATACTTTGTCCTTTTTTTTTCTTCTGAAAAGGCAAAGGTCACGATATCTAATCCATCACAAGCAATATTTATACAGTGCCAAGCACAACATTAAATTCAAAGTAATGCAAGCAATGGCCCTTTCTTTCGGAATTATTTAATGACTGCTTAACTATTACAGGAATAGTAATTGATGCATGGTGATATGGAAATGTTAAAGTGAAATGTTAAAAACCAAATCACATGGCATGTCATCAGAACTTTGAAAATGGGTTTACACGGCCAAAACCACGCTATTCTCAGTAGTGTACAGGTACCAGAGGGGCACAGGCTAATTTAATACACAGCTCTACTCTCTATTATAGGAAAAACCACAGTACAGAATTTCACACATTCAACAAAGAACAAGGCAAATACATAAAGGCACAAAACTGCACATCATATAGACCCCTTTTCCTTCCCTTTGTCTATTTCAAGTAATATTAATATTGTTAAATGATAATATCACTGTAGTAATTTCGATGATGCAAGATGGACAGTGTTACACACTACCCCACAACTGCAAAAGTGTCATTGCACAGATATAAAAATGTGGTTACAATCAATGGCCAAATACAAACATATTAGAGTCACTAAGATAATGAAATGCAACTACCAAAAGAGTTTTGTGTAAGTCAAGGTTATTCAACCTTAGTCTATCTCTGGACTAAATGTAATACAATATACGGTAATAATCACTATTGCGTTTGGTTATGAATGCTATTATTAGTTGACGCTTCTGCAATTTTAGACAGTCTGTAATTTTGTTTATAAAAATGCAGCATTCGATTTTGACCATTCTTACTTCCTTATGATCAATGCCTTTCTTTCAAAGTGCAAAAGTAGAATGATGTACAAAAGATATCTCTTTCAATGGAAGTTAAGTTGTATTAAGTGTCTAATTAACACCCCAAATCTTTTCAGATCAAAATACTATCATTTCCAAAGAGGATGGGATTTTCCTCCTTGTGTCTCACTAGATGTGTGTTTTTAATCAAACACTTTTTCCTAATGTTTGAACTAAGCCTTCATTTTGATTAAAACTTAATTGTGATCCTTAGTTATTGCTTAAAGTTAAATAAAGTGATTTCCATAAAAATATTAAATTCTTGAAATAATTTTTAGGACACAACTGGCTTTGTGTTTTAAAATGTTTTGCTAAGCTACAATCAGGCAGGTTTATTTTAAGCTAAAGCTGTGAGCATCTTGCTTCAGGGCTTTAACTTCAATGTTCTTTGTGTTACTCTCTAAACTATGTTTTCCTTTATATAATTAGTCTCTCTTATTTAAGACTTTTCAATAATGTTTTTGATCAGTTTTACCTTGATATGCTTTGTTTTTCTCATGCCACCTAATATAAGAACTTAACAAAAAGACACAGTTAAATGAATTAAATGTATATAATAAATATATAAATGAAGTATTTTTTATGTTATAGTAAAAATGAAATCTCTCAGATTTAATAATTATGGAAGATACTAATACATTCCCATATTTCTGTCATATATATTTTTGTCTATTCTGATTATTCAAACAGGTTTAAAATCCAGTTTTGATCCTGCAAAATATATATCAAATTCACATTCTAAATTCTAAATCTAATTCAACTTGCATCAATAACTCCATCAATTGTTTCTTAAAATATCAATGATTTATCCATGAAATCTAGATGTTTGATCATTTTCATCTCTGTCCACTTATCCCTAAATTTGGTTTTAAGTCTTGTGGAAGAGTTTTGGGTCATTGTCACACATCAACAATCAAATGAATGTGTGTGTGTGAGTGTGTGTGTGTGTAGTGCATGTGTCTGTATTTATATGGCTGAGTGTGTACATATATACATAGAGATAATATATATCATTTATATATGGGTCTGTGTATTCTTTAGATAAATATTCAATCTTTATCACTATTAAAAATAAAGGAACCATAAAATAATGTCAGACATTAAGAACCACTGGGACCTGTTTAGTCTAATTGAATCTCTGCTCAACATATGTTGGCTCAAATATTTTTATTCAACTGAACATATTCTATGTAGTTATTTATACATTTCAGGCCAACGACTAATGAATACCCAGACTTTGAGTGCAAATAGTCAACTCGGATAGCCCACTGGCTGGAGGAGTGTGGCCAACCTGCTCATGCAGCCAGATGTATGAACCATACTGCCAAGTCTGGGAATAACTTCACTGGGCAAAGATACAATCACGTAATTTTTTTTTCAGGAGAGAAAACCAGCTTATTTTAATCACTATGATATCTGAGAAAGCCATATCAGCAACAAATACACTGAGGCATCTATGATAAATAAATTAGCAGACTGCAAGCCACCAGTGCTTGCAAAGCAAAGGACGAAACAATCAAAAAATGCACGTTAAATTGAAGATACGGTAGTTGAGTGGCAGGTAGGAAAACAATATTCAAAGTGGGTTGTTCAATAGTGTTAAATAATGATATGCATTTCTCAAACTATTTCTATTACTTTGCAACTATTTTATACCAGAGCTTCAAATAAAAACATGAGCTTGATTTTCTTCAAAGAAGACACAGTCCTTCATTAGATGGTCCATGCAGCCTGGAAGTTGCCTGCGTTGAGTTTACTATTGGAAAGAAAACAAAAATCCCACATACATGCACTCTACACTAGTAGACCTGCATTTGTTTCCACATTGCACATGGCGCCTGGGCCTGGGGACGTCTGCGTGGATCCTTCTGGAACTCTCGTTTTGGTGTGGATTTTGGACTAAGGGATGCTTCTCGGGAAGATGCTCTGGGCAGTGATCTTTGTAATAAGAGAGAGTCCGATGGAGCTTGAGAGGCCATGCATGTTCCAAAGGCCTGGCAGGAACACTCACAGAGGAGTGTCAAACTCTTTTCCCGGGCGCTCTCCTTCCAGTTCCTCACTGGAGGGAGACCTGTGGTTCAGTTTTCCAGCATCAGAGGCCAGGGAGGAAGGGGCAGAGCTGTGATTGCTGTCCTCACTGATCTTCCCTTTCATGGCGTCCTGTACGAACTCCAGAATCTCCAGGGGCAGTCTTTTGAACTTGTCTTGGTACTCTTGCTCCAGCTCCACCTGCAGCTGGGAGACATCAAGAGGGAAGGGTGATGTTACATCATTCAGGTTTCTATAACCACCCATGTAGAAACTTCTTGAATGACATGTGCAAAGGTGGGGGAGGGATATATTAATTTTAATATCATCCAGAGGTTACCTATTGAAAAGATATAAAACAGAGTTTAGCTCAACATGCCATTTTTCCATAGCTGAAAGTCAAGTTCAGGTTATGTGTGGCAGAATAGGGCTACCTGCAGTGATATAAATACACACACACACACACACACACACACACACACACACACACACACGGATGAATCTTTTGAAAAAGTTTAGAGAAGTAGCCCAGCCAGCATGGCTCAGTGGTTGAGCATCGACCTATGAACCAGGAGGTCACGGTTCAATTTTTGTTCAGGGCACATGCCTGGGCTGCGGGCTCAATTCCCTGTAGGGGGAGTGCAGGAGGCAGCCAATGGATGATTCTCTCTCATCATTGATGTTTCTATCTCTCCCTCTCCCTTCCTCTCTGGAATATATATATATATATATATATATATATATATATATATTAATAAACAATGATCTGAAGTTCTTAAATGTAGAGGTTGGAATCTACTGATAGCTGGGAGTGCCAAGGTCAGCCATGAATCGAGCTGGGAAGAATAATGAAGAATCGGACTACAACGGAGAGAGGATCAAGGTGAGGGCTTTAAGAAGCGTGTCCTCACTCAGAGGCTGGGAAGCCGAGCTTGTAAAGAGGAGCTGGATGCATTTTTACACACAAAACATATTCCTGTAACCTACTTTAACTTCTATTTTGACTTCTTTTATCTTATCTTCATTTTATTCCTTTTCAACCTAATTTCTATTTGCCTCATAAACTGTTTTAGCTACCATGTAAACTGTCTTTTAATTTATCTGTTTAATGCTCAGGAGGCTTTTCAGACTTTTAAAAGTCACAGAACACTTTCTTTAAATGCAGTCTTACACGTGGCCCTAGTCATAAAGCAAGCAAAAGCCGGTCTTCAGAGAAGTGAGGTGAAGGGCAGGGCCAGACTGGGTGTCACTCTGCACAGCAGAGCCAAATCTAAACCCAGACTGTTAAATAAAATTCTTGTTGCTTATCGAATGGTAAGTGGGGGACCATAATCTTAGAAATGACGTGTAAGACTAAGTGCTTTTTTTCTTCTGAGGAGCCATGAAGCAGCTTTTCTTAAGATGTGTCCTTGAAACCTTTAAGGAACTTATTTTCCTGCTTCTCAAACGTTAAGGTGCACCCAAATCACCTGGGGTCTTAATTTTTTATTCTGATTCAGGAGATCTGGGTGGGGCCCAAAATCTTGCATTTCTCAGGGCTCCCGGGTGATGTCAATGCTGCTGGTTCTCACTGGACACTCTGATTATCTTTCTGTCTAAGCTCCCAGTTTTACTTTTTGTCTTGATCCTGGCTGCATGTCCTTCATCTGCAGCTTCAGTGCAGCCCCTAGGCCCCTGACCCCTGACCCCTGACCCCTAGGGTGAAGACAGTGCTCAGGGCATCTGCCCTTGGTGTCTTGATTGCCTTTATTCATTCCATTTTGGATGGTGCCTGCAGCTTGAGAACATCCTCTAGTTCAACTCCTTTATACTCTTGCTTCTATGCCAGGGAAGTTTTGCCAAAGCTCAGTTATGTCATATAGATTCATAATCCCTTATCTGCAATTCTAAAATCCCCAAAGTCCAAAAATCCAGAAGTTTGTCTTTTTTTTTGGTAAATTTATAGCAAACTCATTGACATTAACTGATATAGGGCTATTTGTAATCCTTAATTATCCCACTTTATGTGAATATTCATGCATGGTACTGTAGATACAATCTGTTTGATTATGAAGGTGACCCAGAACTCCCTGAAATATTATGCCTATGGTATATGTATCATATCACCTTTCTAAAAATCATAAAATTTATGTATTCTGAAATATAACGGGCATTAAGAGTTTCAGATAATGGATTGTGAATCTATTTGAATAACTTTTTTTCCAAAAATGACTGATAAAAATAACTTGACCAGAGTATTTAAAATCACCTACTCTTCCCAAGTAAAAAAATGAGGGGCATTAATATGTTGTGCTAGAATCTGAATTCTAATAGCCAAGGTGGAAACATACTGTGAGAAGAGTATCTGCCAAAGAAAGTCAGGGGTGGGTGGGTGGGAAGAGATTAACCAAAGAATTTACATGCTTATGCATAAACCCTGGACACACACAATAGGGTGGTGAAAGGCCTGGGGTGGTGGGAGAAATAGGGGACATCTGTAATACTTTCAACAATAAAGATAAATTTTTTTTTAAAAAAGGGTATCCCCAGGGCCCTGAGAGTCACATTGCTGAGATGAGCAAAGGCACCTTCATACACATCCCCACCCTCAGTGTCAGGGTCAGGGGAAGCCCAGGATCTTCACGTACAGGAAGAGGATGGCCAATTCTCTCCCAGGTACCCAACCATTTAGAAGAAGGTCAAGCTTTTACATTGTCACACTCTTTTGTGTGAATAAGATCTCAGCCTGGTGTTTGGCAGTTTCCATTTACTACTATCCCGACTTCATCGTCATTTCACCTCAATTTTAATTCAGTAACATGTACCTTTAAAATTTCATTTCCAAAAAATGTAAGGAAAGGGAGAAAAGCATGGAGCTCTGGGTTCAGGGAACAGCAGATTTCTGTTTTCACTTGGATTAGACTGGGGGACCTTCACCTATAGATATATTCTACCTGACCTAGAAGTCAATTCCTCTTAGGTCATTGATTTATATAAAAAATGAAACATGGAATGTGAGAAAATTACACATACTTAAATTAACATTTTCTAATAACTTTTTAATACTATAATTCTGTTCATTACAGTTCTGCACCCAATTTCAATGTGTGGGTTTTTCCTCCACACCACCAAGCAATTCTCTATGACTCCAGCGGGATGTCCTACAATTGAACTCTATTCTGACACTATCTACCTGGCGGTAGCATTAGATTCCACAGTTTAAGGGTTCAGTCCTACAGGACTGCCCTCCACCCCCACCAATTGGGAAGTCTCATTTGTCACTTGTGCTTCTGCCCGACTGGCTATAGTTAGGAGTTCCATTAATTTGCTAGAGCAGTTCACAGAACCCAGAGAAACATTTTTATTTACCAGATCACTGGTTTATTATAAAAGGATATAACTCAGGAGCAGCCAGATGAAAGAGATGCATAGAGCAAAGTATGGGGAAGGTGAGGTTTTTACGGAGCTGTCATTACATAGGCACTATTGATTACATTATTGGCCATTGGCATTTTTTTAAAAACGAGAATGAGATTTTATTAGTAAAATAAGAACAATACAGAATATTCTTAATATCTGTGTTAGGGTTCTCTAGAGAAACAGAACCAATAGCATATATATATATAAACTGATTGGATAAAGCTTACCTACATTATGGAGGGGGAATCTGCTTTACTCAAAGTTTTCTGATTTAAATGTTAATCTCATCCAAAAAGTATGCCTTTATAGAAACATCAAGAATAATGTTTGATTACTAAATATCTGGGTACTGTGGCCTAGCCAAGTTGGCATATAAAACTAACCATCACAATAAGCTAGCAAAATCTTGGACTATTTGATGAATTACTACTCTATTGAATATACTTTACAAAATGCTTCCTGGTGCAGCCCTCTGTGCTAGAAATAATTATAGTTCAGTGATGTCGCGTTCAACAAAAGCATTGTGGTTATTTCCTTTTCAGAGACATCAGATATAGGCTTTGATTACTGAAAGCATGAACCCACTGTCTAAAGCTGAATTGATTTTTTTTAACTTGCTGACTTTTATTTTTATTTTCAATTACAGATGATATTCAATATTATTTTATTAATTTCAGGTGTACAGCATAGTGGTTAGATGATTATATAACTTACAAAGTGATCCCCTTCTGATAATCCTAGTACCCACCTGGCACCATACATAGTTATTACGATATTATTGACTATATTCCCTATGCTGTACTTTATATCCCCATAACTATTTTGTCACTACCAATTTGGTATTTCTTAATTCCTGCTCCTTTTTCACCCAGCCCTCCCAACTTCCTCCCTCTGGCAACCAACAGTTTATTCTCTGTATCTATCAGTCTTTTTCTGTTTTGTTTGTTTGTTTATTTTGTTCTTTATTTCCACATATAAGTGAAATAGGATGGTATTTATCTTTTTGTGACTTATTTATTTAGTTAAAGCCACAGTGAGATACCACCTCACACCTGTCAGAATGGCTATCATCAATAAATCAACAAATAACAAGTGCTGGCAAGGATGTGAAGAAAAGGGACCCCTCGTGCACCATTGGTGGCATTGCAAATTGATGCAGTCACTATGGAAAACAGTATGGAGGTCCTTCAAAAAATTAAAAATAGAACTCCTTATGACCCAGCAATTTCACTTCTGGGTATATGTCTGGAAAAACCTGAAACACCAATTCCAAAGAATATATGCACCCCTATGTTCATTGCAGCATTATTTACAATAGCCAAATATGGCAGCAACCAAATGCCCACCAATAGAAAATTGGATAAAGAAGGTGGGGTACAGATATATAATGGAACATTACTTGGCCATAAAAAGGAATGAACCTTAACATTTGCAACAACATGGATGGACCTAGAGTGTATTATGCTAAGTGAAATAAGCCATTGGCTCTTGAACAAAACCTCCAGGCCTTCTCCTCTCCCAGAAGGTCTGAATGTGGGACTTAAAATTCCAACCCTCTCATCATGTGGTTGGGTCCCATGGCAACCAGACAACCCCCATGGCTAGTGCTTTACAATAGTCACCTCATTAACATAACAAAAGACACTTTAATCTTGATCATCACTTATGAAATCCCAAGGGTTTTAGGAGGAGTTTTATACCAGGAACTTGGAAAAAGAGCAAATATATATTCCTTATTATAAAGAACAGTATCAAAATAATAATAATAATTTAATTTTAGTAATTATTTTAAATAATTTTTTATAACTGACTAGCTGTAGCTAAATTATAACTTCAATGGACTCTTTTATCATGGATTAATAGATTTTATTGGACTCTAAACTATTTTAATAAATTAAAATATTTTAATGTATTAACTAAATTAATTTAATATATTAAATGCCATGTTTTACTCTTTAAAAAAACTCATTTATTAATGAGCTAATTACAAAATTGCATTTATTATTAATTTTCAAGTTCCAGCTCTGCTTTTTTACTTATTTTTCTTCTTATACATAAAATTCTTACTCATTGTAAGAAAACATAAAAAGTATGCTGAGCAAAGTCTGGCTCTATTCCACAAAAGCTCAGCTATCAGGAATCTAGGGTTATTCCAGCCCACGCATTGCAAACAGATATTTATGGGGAAAGGCAAGTCATGAAAAAAAGAGGAACAGGCTGTGTACAAGGAAGTAGGAGTGGTGAGGACATGCTCTGTCTAAGGGGGTGCCTGAAGCTCAGCTGTAGTTGATGCCTGAAAGATTTTTGTTTTTCAAGAGAAGTCAGAAATCCAAATTTTCATGTAAGATCTCCTGATTTGTAAAATTTTTGGCAATCAATTCAATCCACACTCATGAGTCCAATTGGGCTTGTGTAGAATGTCTAACTTGTCTCCTAACAGGCTTAGATCAGCGGACTCAAGAAAGTGGGTCCAACTGTGGAATTTTAGTTTGGATTCCTCCTAATTTTCCCTCCCCACAATCCTGAACTTCAGAGGTCCACTGGACATCAGGGCTTGCTCTTAATCATCCCTCTGCTGGGGTTCAGGGTCATCTCATTGAACTACTATATTCTAGTTCATGTACTCAAACTTGAGTTTCTACACTGTGCATCTCAAGCTTCAGGCCCTGTGGGAATGGTAGATAGATTGCATAAGTGACAGCAATTCTTCACCCCTCCTTGTAGTCGTGGCCTTTGCAGTTTCTCCAATCAAGAGTAGAATGTAGCCCAGTTTGTGTGGTTCAGTGGTTAAGTATCAACCTATAAGCCAGAAGGTCATGGTTCAATTCCTGGTCAGGGCACATGCCTGGGTTGTGGGCTCTATCCTTAGTAAGTGTGCAGGAGGCAGCCTATCAATGATTCCCTCTCATCATTGATGTTTCTATCTCTTTCTCTCTCTCCCTTCCTCTCTGAAATCAACAAAAATAGTTTTTAAAGAAGAGTGGAGTGTACTGTTCATCTCCTAGAATCTGGGGAGGCCTTGTGATTTGCTTTGTTCAGTTGAATGTAGTGACAGTCTGCAGCTGTGAGCCTAGACCTCCAGAGGCTTGTGTGCTTCTGCTCTCACTGTTGGAAGCTTACTTGGCATCATGTGAAGAAGTTCAGGCTAACCTGCTGGATGACGAGACACGTGACTCAGTTATACTTCTCTCTATCATTTCAACTGACAATTAGACATGAAAGTCAAACCCACTAGCTAAACACAGGCTAAGCATGGCTACTGAGATCAGCTGAGCCTGGCCCCGAATGGAAGAACTGCCCGGCCAGTTCATAGACTCATGAGCTTAGTAAATGCTTATTGTTTTG
This sequence comes from Myotis lucifugus, assembly GCF_000147115.1. Taxonomy (NCBI): domain Eukaryota; kingdom Metazoa; phylum Chordata; class Mammalia; order Chiroptera; family Vespertilionidae; genus Myotis; species Myotis lucifugus. The sequence goes on along the minus strand of NW_005871090.1, from coordinate 125,397 downwards.
TGTCACTAAGTTTGGGATTGTTTGTTAGGCAGCAGTGTGTGGCAATACTAACTGATATAGTGGGAGATTTCAAAGACATATCATAAATGGTCCAGCTTCATAAAGTACTTATAACTAGATCCAGCTGCCATCTTTTCATTGCTATGACCTCAAAACACATTTTTGAGGGAAAATCATCATAGAACAAATAGATCTTTAGGAGAAATTTGATTTTTTAGGATATGCCTTGGAGCTTTTCTAAATTAACACCCATGAGTTTGCTTGATCTTAAGTTTATAAGATATATTTAAAAAATGAACAAAAAGGGAAGAAAAAACAGTCTAAACTCTATTTTTAAGACAGATTGTTTTATTATACTCAGATATTAATAAACAAGAGCATTGCCAGAGTTCACTTTATGGCTGAGTTCTCCAATTTTACTAGCCACACTCAATTTCTAAGTTATCTTAGTTAACTTGATTTTCTAAAGATGTTACCACTCATCATTACTATAAACTCTGTAGATAAGAAGGAAAAGCAATATACTCAAATTCAAATGTGTTCAGGCCTGCATGACTATATTGTTAAGGATTTTTATACTTGGGATGTTATTTTGCCTCTGACATTTTTTCAACTGCCTTAAGAAGTAAAGCAGACATTTGATTTAGTTAAGCAAGGTTTTTAGAGGGAGAAATATAAGTGAAGTTGAAGGAGAAAACAAAGTGACCCCTGAAGGTTAGTTTACAAACAGTAAAAAGGAGCAGCTCAGTATAATGTACATGTGGCATAAATACAAAATAAGCCAGGTTACTGAATCAACAAAGAGATATAATCAAAGCCACTTCTCTAAGGAAACAAATTGAAACCAGAGAATAATAAGCATTTAATTATTTTCCTTTAATTACACGTTTTCTGAGTAAGGACTTGGGGCAATAATTATTTTAAAAGATGGCCAATGCGTTTTCTTTCTTTCTTTTTTTTTTCCCTCTTTCTCTGAAAATAACTACAGGAAATAGATTTTGATTTTGATTTATTCCTTTTTACAGCTGCTCTTCTTTTTTGAGGTCAAATGTTCCCAGGTGTGGTCAGAGGAGCCCTCTCAGGCGGGCTTCTGGGTCCTTTTGACCTGCCTCCCTATTCATTTTTCAGCCCTTGCTTGCTTTCCTCGGTAGAACAAGATGCCTCACATCCTCTGGTGCTTTCCCTGCCTCAAACCTGGAAACAGGTTCTTTTCCAAAGAGGCTTCCATGGAGAAAGCTTCACTAGCCAAGCTCTGGGAGCTGAAGGCGCTCACTGCCACCGGCCTGTCAGTGCACTCGGACCATCTCAGTGGACAGTTAGGACGTATATTTTGAAAAATATTAGCATATCACTTTTTCAAATTTAAATGACACTGTATAAATCTTTCTCTTCACTTCCTTAATTTTATATTTGTGTATCTTTTTTATTTTGTAATTAATTTTGTATATTGGGTTTCTAATAACATTAACATACTCATTTGCTTTACCTGGCAATATACAGAACAGTTTTAATGTTATAACCTACCAATAAAATAACCATGTGAAGCTTAAGGCTCTTTACAGGTTCTTTCCCCTCCCCGCCAACAGAATATATCTCACTAAGGATGCACAATGATATTACTCTGCTAAGACTCACTAGAAATAATTATATTCTTTGTGTAGTTGTTACCTTTAATATACACATAGGGTCATTTGTTTCCGTTTGTTTTCTCATTAAACATTTTATATTATTTCACTTATTTTCTTCTCTGGGAGCCTCTTGCATTTTTAAAATTTTAATTCCTCACAGCCTCTTAACTCTTTTACAGATATCTCTCTGGCCCTTGGGAAATGGGGATGGTAAATGGCACTATAATTATCTTGCTCAAATATGTTTAAATTTACTGCTAAAGATCGGGGAAAATAATAAGACTAACAAATAAACAACAACAAAAACATCAATAAAATTTAGAGTTTCTGTAAAATAAAATACAAGGCTTCCACTTAATGAAATATAATGTGTCACTAAATATAAACCAAAAAAAATGGTTATGAAAACAGGGAAAAATGATTATATTGCTGTGGTAAATTAAGAATCTACATACAGTTGTGTATGTACCATGATTATAACTATGAAAATATTTTCTAAGAATACAGAATTAATTTGAAAGGAAATACTAAGATACAAACTGTTCTGGAATTATGAGTGCTTTAATTTCTTGACTTCTTGTTTTGATGGTAATGTAATTATTGGTAATGTAGTTATTTTATTTTTATCATGAAAATAGTATTCTAAAATAAAACAAAATCTAAAATGTATATATTTTAACTGCAAAATACTGAATGTAGACTAGATACCCCCCACCCCCAATTATGAAAAATTACTGCAGGGACTATGGTATTTTAACCTCAACATCATCAATTAGTTAAGAGGCTATTAATAACAATGGAAAAAGCATTAAAAAGTACACATATAGAGCCCTAGCTGGTTTGGCTCAATGGATAGAGTGTCGGCCTGCAGACTGAAGGGTCCCAGGTTCAATTCTGGTCAGGGGCACAGGCTCAGGTTGTGGGCTCAGTCCCCAGTAAGGGGGCCTGCAGGAGGAAGCCAATCAATAGATTCTCTCTCATCATTGATTTTTCTATCTCTCTCTCCCTCTCTGAAACCAATAAAAATATATATTTTTAAAAGTACATATATAGAATGGGTGGTTTCAACATTAGCCTGAGCAACCTTGCAAAGCCTCAACTTATTTTTAGAATAATCTGGAGAATTTCTATTTCAACCAAGAACAGAAATAACAAGATCATATAAAAATCACAGAATTAGATTGGTCAAGTTACCAGAGGGTTGTTGGAAAATAGCACGTGGGAAAATGGGACTACATTATATATCCCAACTATTCCAGGTTTTGATTGTTTTCTTCTAAGCTTCCTTAGAACAAACTGCAATGTGAGTTTGAGTCAAAATGGCAGAGTGGCAAATTTTGTCTTCTACTCCAAACACAAGGAAATGCTGAATAAGACAGAACATATATACTTATTTAAATTTGTAGCTGAGTTTTAATGTGAGAAGAAGAAATCCAGGAGTCACAGGAATGACAAAGGAATGCAGAGTTAAAAGGCGCAGGGATAGCAAGTAGATTCTCTTTGGTGAGCTGGCTGTTACTGTTCTAAAAGGGTGGGGAAAGGCCTAAGGAGTTTGAGTGCTGGAGTGCTGAGCCTGAAGGCCCTGCGGAAATGGGGACTGGAAATCTCAGTCCATAATCTTGGGGACAAGGCGAGGAACCTGGAGATTCATAGGGCTGATGGGAGGAAACGTGTCAGCAACCAGGGATCAGAAAGCCGAACCAGCACCACGAATGAGTGCAGTTTCCAATTCACTTTACCCTTGTGAATGGGTGTCCAGTGTCAATAAATCAAACGCTGATTAAAAATTAATAAAACTCATGGAGTCCCAGCAGAGGCACAGCAAATTCAGACTGTCGGCATTCTCTATAACCTAAGGCAGTGGTAAACCCTATAGATAAACAATTCCCACTGAACATGAACTCGAAGTTCAAAATTACAAACCACTCAAGTAAAATGCAGCATTTGTTCAACCTTGTAATTCAAGGTTTCCAATGGCAACAGAAATATAAAGAAAATGGTGATCAGTGAATTTCTAGGTCAAAATAAAAAATACTTCAGACCTAAACAGAAATAAGTTAGGGAAGTGCTGCCAATGTAGAAAAATAATGGATTACATTCCTGATACTTTTAATCAAGTGCTAGAGTATGGGGTATGCCTATATTTTTGGCAGACTTTTCCTAAATAAATATATTTGCTTGAAAATGATATTAATTTTCATTTTTTAAATAAATACTAATTAGCCTGTTGCAAACGGCTAGGAAAGCAATCACAAATTAAACTGTTGCCACAGATTTACACAAGTGGATAATTCATTGAGGGATAGATAATATTCTATATCTACACAGGGTATTTGTATTTTACCAACTTTGACCTTGGCAGCTTATTTAACCCCTTGGAATTTAAATCACCTCATATGTAAAATGGGGATAATAATGCCAGTTTCCACTAGTTGTTGTTCAAATGAGGTCATGCATATTAAGTAATCAGCATACTGTGCTTGCTTATTAATTAATTTTTAAAACTTTCTTTCTAAAGAGAGGGGAAAAAGAATTTGCAGCTGAAAACATCTGGAACTTTGTCTATTAAATGGGCTTCGTTCTTTCCAATTATGTCATTTGAGTTGTTATTTGGTCAATGCAACACAATTATGGTACTTGTTAGATCTCTCTTTGCGGCCTACATTCTGGATTGTTGGCAATTTTGAAGTATTTATCAACATACATTATCTTTGAACACCCTGATATGTGCAAGGCCTGATGTTTGATGCTGTGGAGAATGAAAAACGTAAAATCCTTCCAGGGTGACAAGAACATGCTTTTAAAATTTTATTTCAGGTCAAAAGCCAAATGCATTCTGACATATCTCTTATGTGTAAACTCCTCTTTACATCCATATTCTCCAGGAAACTACCTATAGAGGAAATTTGCTCTTAATTCAACAAAGAACATAGATTCCTGTGACTTTTTCCCTAGCTCCATCCCCATTTCTTTTTCACTGTCCTTTCCCTAATACACCTCTCTTGAAATGCTTCAATTTCCTCACTTAACCCATAATTTATACCTACTCTGATTCTTAAAATGTATCTCAAATAGTCAACCCCTCCAAGAGTCAGTAGTTTTGAAAAGAGATTTCAGAAATTATATAGTCAAACCTTTTCCTTTTACTTAGTATAAACCTGTAGCTAAAAGAAGTGGCTTTCTTAAGGGTACAGCTCATTAGTAGCAAAACTAGGATCAGAACCCAGTTGATTCTCCTCTGCAACAGACTAAATTAATGGCCCCAATAGTTCACCTCCCTCTGTATCTACAGCCTTTGCCTTATGACTTCCTCTTATTAAAGAGAAAGAATCTATCTTTCTATCTCTTGAATATGAAGTGGTTTTATGACTCACTCTGACCAATAGAATGTTAGCACACATAGCCCATGCAGAGGCTTGATAAAGCAATTGTACACCTCAGCTTTCACTTCTGTTATTCTTCCATGCTCATGGGAACATTCCTGGATGGGCTAGTCCAGTGGTTGGCAAACTCATTAGTCAACAGAGCCAAATATCAACAGTATAACGGTTGAAATTTCTTTGGAGAGCCAAATTTTTTAAACTTAAACTATATGGGTAGGTACATTGTTATTAACTTAATTAGGGTACTCCTAAGCTGGCCTTTGCTAAAAACATCCTCAATCTGATTGAGGTACGTTCGCTGAGGTCGACCCCTTCCAACTCTCCCATCCACACTCAATTCGTGCATGAATAGCGCGCGCCTCCCCCGAGCTGCATATCCTGCGGCCTGCCTGCGCCCCCTCGTCTCCTGTCGCCTGACCCACCGACACCCCCCACTTCTTCTAATGCCACTTCTTCAAAATTGACTCGCCCAGGCCGAAAACCGACTTCTGCACATGGGCCACAAAGTTTCAATCGCACTGTACGTGCGCGCCCACACGTGGTATTTTGTGGAAGAGCCACACTCAAGGGGTCAAAGAGCTGCATGTGGCTCGCGAGCCTCGGTTTGCTGACCACTGGGCTAGCCTGGTAGAGGACAAGGTTCATGGAACAAAGCCAAGTCACCCCAATCATCTCAGTCACACAGCCCAAATCAACCAAGATCAACCAGCAGCTGGCTGGCACCCAGAGATGTAAGCAAGTCCAGCCAAGATTGGTAGAGTCATCAACCTGACCTATAACTAACCATAGATGTGTAAACAAGCCTGGCTAAGATCAGCCTAGATCAGCTGAACCCTGCAAACTGGTGAACTAAATAAAGATTTATTACTTGTTTTACGCCAATGAAGTTTGTGTGTGTTTTGCAGTGATCTTGTAGCATTTCCCCCATGACTCCCATAATTTCTCTCAAAAGTGTGCATGAAATTCTGTGGCCTTGACGTGGAATGAACTTGCCACATCCCAGGAGCCAGACTCTTGATGCCTTATATAGATAGCCATTCAGCATTTAAAAGCAAATTACACTAGGATGTAAGGCAATAATTATGTTACTTGGTAACCCACTTTATCCCAGCTAATGTGCATGTCCCAGGCCTTGAAATTTTTGTCAGCACTGAAGTCCTCTCCCCCTATAGGTGTCTTCTGTTAAGGCCTAGGGGATTATATTTTTAGTTAGGTGCTTTCTGTAGGAAGAGTCAGCTGGGGCCTTTGATAGCTGGGAATAAAAGTGATTGTGAATGAGGAAAATAATTTAGATTTACCAAAATGATTACTCATAGTTCAGAGACACCTAGTCAAACTGAAAGTTACTATTATACTTGAAAAGATAGTAAAAATTTTGAAGACATAGGTTCTGGGAACTAAGGAAACCAAGACTTGTTTTATAACCTTGAGTGAATTATTAACCATCAGTACATTATTAACCATCATTCTTTAAATACAGAAATGAAAGCCTAACACTCAAGTGCAGGATCAAGACCTGACCACCATACTCTTGCCTCCTAAGCCAAGGCCCCATTCTCACCATTCAGGCCAACCCCTCACTCTGTAAAAATAGGATTGGTGAAGATCCGGTAATCCAATATTCATCTGTGCATTGAGAGAAGAATAACAACTCCAGTGTATTTTTCTTGCCTGTCTAGGATTTCCAAGTTGCTTTCACAAAGTGATAAGGAGGGGTTCCATGGCATAGGCAGTGGTTCTCAACTTTCTTGCCCTTTAAATACAGTTCCTCATGTTGTGACCCAACCATAAAATTATTTTCATTGCTACTTCATATCTGTAATGTTGCTACTTTAATGAATCATAATGTAAATATCTGATATGCAGGATGGTCTTAGGTGACCCCTGTGAAAGGGTCGTTCGACTGCCAAAGGGGTCACGACCCACAGGTTGAGAACCGCTGGCATAGGTTCTTTAATGATATACACGCCCTTTAACAATCAAGTACAGGCCCGTGGAAAACAATGATGTTCACCCAGCTGCAATTAGCCTGGTCTATTTCTCAGCCTTCACTGGACTTTTTCTATTTGCTTCTGTCATGCTTGGAAGACACTGGCTCTTCACTGTTCCCTACGTAATTCAGTCTAACATCGGTTTATTTGGTCAGCTGGCTGTTTTCCTGTTTGCCATTAAGTGTAGTCCAATTTATTCAGATCATTTCTGTAAAGAATCATACTATAAGAAAGGATAAGTAAATGGAAAACTGGAGAAAGAAAAATATCCTAATTTAAAAGAGAAAATAAAAATCTCTTGGGCTAGAACCAATCTAGTAAATATTGCTACAAAATTGCAGGGAAATATAAAACCATAAAATTAATGATGGTGATAGAATGAGGGTAATAATTACAGTTTACTGAGTGCTTACAATGTGGCAGGCACTGTTCTTAGGACTTTTCATGTATTAACCAATTTAATATATGGGCATTAATTTCAGAATCTCTAAATGGAAATACCCATGGGGCCCAAGAAACAACATAAATCTGCAAATCAGGTTTGCTATTAGGCAATAGAGAAATACTGAGAACTGTAGCCAGTTGGAATTGTATTTCATGTTTAAAACACTCAAATTCCAAAATGTTAACATGTACCAAGAGTCAAATAAAAGGCTCAATTTAGCCTGCAAGTCACCAGTTTGAGGCTCTGGATTTAGTTGCACTGTGGGGAGCAAGGACATGAAAGCAAAGGGCAATTTCTGTCCACTGGGGAGAGGCTAAGACAACACCAGAAGAATCCCATTCTCTCAGCCACATAAACCCTAAACAAATCAATAAAAAGCCTCAAGCCAACTGAAATAAAAGGTCATTCAAAATTATTTTTAGGTAAAGTGTGTATTTCTTTTTAGTCAAGTGGAATGCCACCAGCCGGGAAGCATGAACTAACATTATAAATTCAATTTCTATACTGAGTCATATTAGAAGAAAATGTCTATAGTGCAGATGGTGCCTAAAACCACCTCAGATAAATGGGAGTCCCCAGTGGAACATCCTCCTTGGGAAGTCAGCTGGGATCCTTTAACCCAGTGGTTCTCAACCTTCTGGCCCTTTAAATACAGTTCCTCATGTTGTGACCAAACCATAAAATTATTTTCGTTGCTACTTCATAACTGTAATGTTGCTATTGTTATGAATCGTAATGTAAATATCTGATATGCAGGATGGTCTTAGGCGACCCCTGTGAAAGGGTCATTTGACCGCCAAAGGGGTCTCGACCCACAGGTTGAGAACCGCTGCTTTAACATATGCCAGGAGTGGTCTAAGAAGACTTATTCCATGGGGTCTCGCCCTTGCGTGAGTCTCCTTTCAAATCAGAGTCTCCTCATCTGCACACACCTTTGCCCTAAGTCCTTAAGACTTCCCAAGCATTCGTAATTACCCAACTTGAGCTCAAGCAACAACAGCTCTTTCTTGACTTAAAGCCTGTGAATCACATTTAAAACACAAGAGACAGGCTGACAAATGTCCTAGAATGAACTCAGCCCTGTCCCCGGAGAACGCCCTTCTCCTGGCCACCTAAAATTAGTTTTGGTTTTTCTTTCTCTTTTTATAAATGTATATTTCAAGAGTGGTTAGCTGTACTAGGACTTTATCAAGATAATTGATTTTGATGCTTAGGGAGTGAGAATTTCCTAATTACATAGTCACTCCTTCTAAATATGATGTTTAGTCTTCTGCTTAAATTGCTGTGGTTTTTGGTTGGCCATTTACAACGTGATCTGAGAGGCAAGTAGACAATGGTTCTCTTGGCCTCAAGGGGGTTTTGTGAAGTCTGATTGCCATGCCCGAATTCTCCACCCAAGGGGAAGTTGGGCACTAGGATAAAGGTTTTCAGAGAGAGCAAACTGAAACAGGGCCAGGTGGAAACGTAAATGCATGACTGGGACCAGACCGGAACTGTACTGCTTGCAGAGGGCGTTTCTCTGTTACTGAGAGCAGACACCCAGTCCTGCCAACTAGATTGCTGCCACATGTATGTCCAGGTTGCCACCTATTCTGATTTTTTTCAAAGCTAGCAATATGGATTCTCATGTTAAACCTTCTGGTTTGTCAGTGATGTCATCTACATTAGAAATTAAAAATAGACACCAGGCCCTGGCTGGAGTGGCTCAGTTGGTTGGAGTGTTGTCCTGTGCACGGGAAGGTTATGATTCCCTGTCAGGACTCATAGCTAGGTTGAGGGTTCAAACGCCCGTGGGGCATGTATGGGAGGCAACTGATAGATGCTTCTCTCCTATATTGATTTTTCTCTCTTCTCTCTTTCTCTCTCGCTCTCTCTTCATTCGTTCTCTCTCTCTCTTCCTTCTCTTCTCTCTAAAATCAGTAAAACATATCCTCAGGTGAGGATTTAAATAAATAAATAGATGAATAAATAAATAAGTAAATAAATGCACAAGTAAATAAATAAAAATGAAAACACCAGGCAGTTGATTTGCAACTTCTGAAATACCTCAGTAATGTGTGCCATGGGTTTGTCTTTGGACTTGATAGATACCTACACAAAAGGTCTCCCCACTCAGGGACTGGACTCCATCTTCGTTGCTGCCTGAATGGAGACATTACCACATTGTGCTCGTGTCCTGAATCTTTGGCAAGGCATGAACTCATCCCTGGGAAGGAGGCAGAACTTTACTTAAACCGGGGATAAGCTCCCAGCCCTCTTCTAGGCAGCTCCTCTGGAAGGCACTTGCTAAACAATTCAGAATGTCTTCCTATTTTCCCATTTCCTCATTTATCAAGGTGTGGCGATGTGAGCACGCTGACCCTCAGGGCTTGGAATGAGAAGTCAGGTAAACCTCACCGCAGGGTGCTTTTCCTGAAGTGCTCCTTTATAGTCCTCTAGGCAGACCCTTCTGATGGCAGATCCCGTTTCTCCAAGAGGTCAACAGAGGTGACTTGAAACACAAAGGGTTTACTCTACTGACTTTATCTTTGGGGTCCTATGTGAGGGGGAGTCAATTTAGAGTACCTGATACTAACTTTCCAGTACCACTGATATAGCAAATTTAAATGCCATTATGTTGGCCTACATTGCAGAAAATGACTAGTTATCCCCAAAATTTGCATTCACCCTTTCATGGTGTCTGCTGTGCCTGGATAGCAACTGCCTAGATGAGGGCAATGCTTTACAACCCTCCTCACTGCACGCAGGGCTGGCCATTTGGCCAGTTCTTGCCAATGAAATGTCAGTGCAGGGCTTTCGGAGGCATATGGGGAATCTCTACCATCTCTTTCTATTTTCCTTGGAGTCACAGAATAGGAATTACTTAAGACCCATGCTCTCCATCAAGCAGAAACGCCCACAATGAACTGTTATATGAAAAATAAATAGAATTCTATTGTATGAAATCAATGACATTGTGATGTTGCTTGTTACAGAAGTTAGTATTATCTTTACAATACATTCTCACACATACAATCTGTGTTGCAGGATTTACATTAAAGTTAGGGGAATAATGAATATACATGTAGACATCAGGAGTGTTTCTCCTATTTATGATTCATCTTTATTAACCGATTTTTATACCATAAAGATGGCCTCAAAGTTGCTTGGGACCTATTTGGTTATTCTAGATATAGAGTTAGAGAATAATCTTAACAATAAATCTCGAGTGCTTTATAGCTACTTTATAGCTGTAAGAGAAAAAGAGCTGGTGTTATGAAACCCTGGGGCATTATGACTTTCCATCAATCTTGAACTATTTCTCTTTTACAAGGAAAATGCAGAAAGGAAAAAAAAAATCCCTTTTCTTCCATTGCTATAACTGGATCAAAGTATATACAGAATCTATAGTGTATGGCTCTAATGAAGTTACCCTTGAAAGAACAGGAATGGGTGATAACAATTATTATTGCAAATCAATTTTAAGATATTCCTTTTTCCTCTGCTTTGATAACAAGGCAGAGCTTTCTTCCTGCTTCTATCTGCCATCAGCTAACTATCTCACGGCATACAGAGTGGGCAGGCGTTTTACAATTAAATAAAACAATAATTAATAAATAATAATACAAGAATAAACTCGTGTTTTGCGTACTCACAACTGTAAACCTATTTTTTTTCTCACCCCTGTATAACCCTGGGTTTGCTTCCAAAAACTTGGGTGATTTCTTCCAATCACCCAATCTAGGGGAATAAAACCCTTCTGATAGATCACAGGCATCCTTACTTATACATAGAATGATGGCTTTAGGGAAAGCTACTGGTGACAGAAAGTCTACTAGGTCTACCAAGTCTATTCTGGTTCTCAGTTGGCCTTGCCAGCCAGAGAGCCATCTTAATCCAAAATTGTGGAACGTATCTCAACAGCTGCAGTACTGAACTATATAGCAAATGCCACTAATTAGAGCCCTGACTGGGTGGCTCAGTTGGTTTGAGCGTGGTCGCATATGCCAAAAGGCAGGTTCTATTCCTGGTCAGGGCACATGCCTGAGGGCAGGCTCGATCTCCATTCAGGGTGTATATGAGAGGCAACAATCAATGTTTCTCTCTCACGGTATCTCTCTAAAATCAATAAAAACATATCCTTGGGTGAAGAAAAAAATAAATTACAAAAAAAATGCCGCTAATTCATGGCTCATTCTCTACATTTTCTCACTTTTTTGCCTTCTATCCCTCATATATTCATTGATTTATTGATTCATTTTTTAAATGATATCTTTTTAATATCAGAGAGGAAGGTTGAGGGAGAAAGAGATAGAAACATCAATGATGGGAGAGTATCATTGATTAGATGTCTCCTGCATGTCCCTCACTGGGGATCAAGCCCACAACCAGGGCATGTGTCCTTGACCGGAATCAAACCCAGGACCCTTCAGTCTGCAGGCCACTGCTCTATCCACTGAGTGAAACTGGCTAGGGCTATTCATTCATTATTTAAAATTCATTGAGTGCCCTTCTATATCCCGGTGCTGTGACTAATGTTAGGCAGGGAGACGTGAATGAGAAACAGCCCTGGTTTCATGGATTCCCCAGACCAATAGGAGAATGTGAAACACAAAACAATAATTTGATATGCTGACATAAGTACTAAGGTAAAGTTATAAGCAACGTACAATAGTAGCGCCAAGGAGGACATGACTACCTCTCCTTGGAGTCACAGAATAGGCATTACCTAAGACCAGAAGCACTGGCCATTATTACACTCCAGTTCCTCTGCTCCTTAAGTTAAGGTGCCTGCCACTTAACTTAATCAGGGACCTATCTATGCCATTCTGCCTTGCTCTCTGCAGCACATCTACTTATATTCCAAAATAACTGAAAAGGAAAAATATAAGAACTCTGAATTGTTTTTTTGAAAAACAGTATGATTTTGTCTAATTGTATACTAACTAGGATAAAACACTGTAAAGGTTGGAAATATCTTTTGATATAGCAGAGTTCAGTGACCTAGCAATAATGAAAAACCTTATTAGTTCTATATAAGATCCCAGGCAGAAAACTTACCCATCTAAGACATTAACTTAGTTTGAGTTTGTTAGCTGGCATACATTAAGTGTAAAAATTACAGGGGGTTTCCTTATAGTTTTTGGATTGATGTGTGCTGGGACTGACCAGCAGACACTGAGCAATGCATGAATGATTACTCTGACACACGTTTCTGTGAAAGAGAGGGCTAAGGGACTGCCTGGCTAAAGGAACCAGACAGCCCCGTTCACCTGCCTCCTTAGGCTTTTATTGTAGCAACAGCTTGAACTAAAATTAACCTTTAGATACTCTCAGCAGGGTAAGTATCCTTGAGAAAATACATATATCTGTAGTGTCTTTAAAACAAGGATGTTTTGAAGTCTAAACATAAAGATTCCAGTAAAACACCTGGGGGCTCAGACATGTTTGGAAAAGTCAAGACAGGGTCTGCCGCCTTTGGCAAGGTTCCCCTAGAGGCCTCTGACCTTTCAGAGAATCCTCCTTATAGACTTTCCAACCAACTAAATCCCGTGCTTCCCCACAGATGTGCCCTAGGATCTAATGCATGTTGATATTATTTAGCTTGCTGATAAACTATTTGAGCTGAAGATCTATCATAAATCATCCAACACTAATATTTGGATTTATAAACACCTGTTCCTTTCTGAATCTACACAGGTCTAACGGTCCTTGAAAAGGCCATTAAATTAAATTCAAGCAGCAGTTCAAGTAAATTTGAATTTGGATATCTTTTCATCCCTACCTTCTAGACCCCTTAATCTCAGTGGTCATATATAATGCAACAGGAGTCTAAACTGCTGTGGAATTATTTCCGTGGGGAAGAGAAATTGATGCACAGGAGAAAAGACAGTCTGTGCTTGAAACGTGCCCAGCACAGTGATGATGCACACTGTCTTCCCTCTTCATCCAGGAGCATGTGGAACAGAAGAATAAACTCAAATGCCAGTTGGCTCTGGTGTTTTTGTTATATAACGTGTAAGGGGAAGAAAGGCTATCAAAGAAAAATTATGCTAAACATTGAAATGAATAATGTATGATACAGTGAGCATATTCAAAAGCAGTTGATCCATCAAAAGGCGGCCACATGTATTCCACAAGAGAAAATATGTCATCACCCTGGATTTAATGACAGAAATATAATGATATCTTTGAGAAAGGGCTTTTGCATTAAAATAATAATTGAATAACAATCCAGAGATGTAATGTATGTATAAAAGGAAAAGTCTTCTGCTTTAAAACAAATATGTAATATCTAACCATCAAAATGTATATTTTTCAAATAAATCAAAAGTTAATTTTTTCTTATTAGTCTGCCTTTAAACCAAGTGCTCTGTCTCTAAGAATATGATCCATCTCACCAATTAATGAATTATCCTATGCTTCTATCTCAAAGAAACACAGTAAGTGCATTGTCCTTTACTAACAGTTCCTATATCTTGGTCACTTCACTAATATAAATGGATGAACCAATTAGCAATAGGGAGATGAATCTTATATAGATACAGCTTGTGTTGTGGAGTTACAGTAATCAAGAGATTGGTGCAGACACAAGAATAGACAGCGTAGCCAATAGGTAGCCCAAAAAGTGGCCCATGCATGTATGTAACTTTGATATAGGAACACGATGGCATTGTGGATCAGTGGGAAAAAAGAGTTATTGTTTAATAGATAAATCTTGAAAAGATGGTTATTTATAAAAATAAATATGAAAATAGACCTTCCCTCAATACATACCATGCACAAAGATAAACTCCAGATAAATAAAAGCCAAAACTAAAACTTTAAATTTTTAATAACTAAATATATTAAAGACCTTGGGTTAGATAAAGATTGCTTTAAAAAGCCTCAATAGCTAACAATAAACATTGAAACAAAAATTAAACACTTGAAATTTAAAAATCTGTTAATCAAATGATACCTTTGTAAAGTGAGAAATAAGTTATGAACTAGACAAAGATGTTCACAAAACACACATCTGACAAAAGCGTAGTATCAAGAAAAAAGAATTGCTATAAAGCAATAAGACAAGAAAAATTACCCAATTTAAAAATGAGCAAAAGATACAAATAAGTATTTTACTTAAGAAATACATGTGGCCAAAACCAAAGCCACTACAAATAAGCAAAATGTAAGGATGATCATTCTCTTTTTTGATCAGGGGAAGACAAATAAAGACCACAATGTGATAACATCTTATACCGATCTTACTAATAGTAAGAAGTCTGCAACCAAAAAAACCTCTTAAACTGAGTTTTTATACTAGGGGATATGTGCAGAAATCTGCTTATAATAAGCAATAAACTGTTTAGCATCATAGGTCTCAATTGCTCCTTCAAATAAAATGCTCCTGCTTTCTCCCAATTGAAGAGCATTTTTTCTTTAGATAAATGCTAGAATGCAGGAATTAGAAGGGTGGGTTGCTTTGCTTTATTCTGTTTTGCCAGTAATGTCATTAATTGCAGCACATTTCTTACGTTTCTTAGAAGATGGAGGGAATACTGGATTGGGAAGTGCTGGTGATTTGAAATAAGGCAGCCAGGGGAACTTGGCCTTTATAGCCTTCCCTCTTGACTTTAAATCAAGAGGGGGATTTGTCCACAGAATTACAATGGAAAATACTGGCATCGTTTTCCCATTTCTTATTGCTCATCTAAGAAAACAACTCAAAATCTACTCAGCCTTCATTTCTCTATGAGACAATCTCCTAGAACTGGTGAGAGTGGGTGTGGGAGGGGACCTCCCCCCACCCCCACCCCCCATTTCTGAAATGTCTGAATCTCTCTCCTTTTCAATCACGTGCTCAAGAATATCAACAGGGAAAGGTTTCCAGGTCAGCTCTACATTTTTGTCACATCCCCTCAGTACTCAGATATTTTTGCTACTTCCACAACAGAGAAATTCTAAATTCACGGTGCACACATCATTTAAAATTTCTCCGATCCCTGTTGTGTTATTTAAACTTTTCCTACATATCAATTAGTTTGAAATAATAAGTCTTTAGGCTATCCATTAATTGCTGCACTGTAGACATGATCTGTATTTAAAATTACACCAGGAAAATTAAGCTGCAGCACGAAGGAGTCTTGGCTAACAGTGAAGGCTTCTTAGCCCTTCAGAGAAGCGAGAGGAGAGAATGGGGACAGGAATCCACAGGAGGCTCCTGCCCAAGTTTGTCATCCCCTAGCCTGGGATGCGAAAACAGACTGCTCCGGCTGTAGGCTCTTCTTCCTGGCTTTTCCATTTTCATTTTGAATTCTTACTGTATTTGGTCATGCCGAGGCAGAAGAAAACGGTTGTCAGCCAAATGTCCTTTTCTAGTAGAAATTTATTATAAATAGTCTAAAGGCAACTCAGCTTCATAATGAATTTCCCTGCTCCTTCTCCCCCTGCAAAAACAACACATCTCTGTCATCTTGCTTAACTTTGTGGGAGTGGAATGGGGATGGCGAGGGAGGGGGCCAGAGGAGAGGTGCCACAGCTACCAGTCTTACTTACCACCAGTGCCTTGATTTTAGTGAACACTGGTTTTATCAGAAGGAATTTTACTTGGAAGGAAGACGAGGTGCAATGACGCCCTGTTGCTTGCTCAGAGCCCTAGGGTTTGGGGGTTTGTAAGCTTCCCTCCTTCCCTAATCAAAGCTCTGGGCTGTGCTGAAAAATGCCCTCTGAGATCGGTCTGACCCAGTGGCAGCGTATTAAGGTAAGGTAGTCATTTAAGAAATTGAGGACCATGGAATTGATTTTTAAAATCTGGAAAGAGAAAGACGGGTAAAAAGTTGTAAAGTGACTTATGGGTGACATTTTTCATGCCCTCTCCACCCAAGAACGTTTAAGTTTATGGATGTTTATTTTGCCTCGGTGTGCTCTTCCCCTTTTCTGTCTGGCTTCTTGTTTTTGCCTCAGGATGATTAATCATGTTGACTCAGGTCTGGAAAAGCCAAGTATTGTGGAGTCGTAATTGCCCTCTAGTGGTGGAACGGTGAATTAATGTACTACTCAGGAGTAAATGTTTAGAGCTTGCCGGGGAGCATTTTCTTTGTAGAATAAATGCTTTGGCCAGAACGCACACAATCACACAAAACATCTCAGCACAGGAGGATATTGAAGGGGCAGAAAGCATCCCATTCTGAGTTTCATCGTTTAAGAGATTCTCATAGAAGTAAGAGAATCTTTCTAGGGAAATGTTTTCTTTTCTTCAATTACATTGAATTTATACTTTAGAGGTTGTTATCGTTAAATCTTTACATTTTTCTTTGTGGTACAATAGGTCCCACTTATTTATGGTTTTGCTTCAGTCATTTCAGTTACCTACAGTCAACCACAGCCTGAAAAAATTAAATGGCAAAAGATAGAAATAAACAATTTCTAAGTTTTAAATTGCATGCCCTTCTGAGTAGCATGGTGAAATCTCCAACTGTCCCACTCCACCACATCCAGGACATAAGCCGTCCCTTTGCCCAGTGTCTTCATGCTGTATGCACTCCCATTAGTCACTTAGTCACCCTTTAGGGTGATCAGAGAAGAAAAAATAAACCACATTCATCTGACTTTATTATATATAGTACTAGAGGCCCAGTGCATGAATTCATGCACGGGTGGGGTCCATCCGACCAGCCCCAACTGGGGCATGGGAGGCCAATTGAGGATGGGGTTGGTGGGGGGGAAGGGTCCCAGGCAGTTGGTGGGCCGCCCGCACCCCTGGTTAAACTCCAATAGAACGCCTGGTTGAGGGGACAATTTGCATATTACCCTTTTATTATATAGAATATTGTTATAATTGTTCTATTTTATTTTAGTAATTATTGTTAATCTCTTACTGTGCCTAACTTACAAGTTAAACCTTGTCATAGGTCTGTATGTATAGGAAGAAACATAGTATATTTAGGGTTCGGTACTATCTTCAGCTTCAGGCACCCACTGGGGGACTGGGACGTATTCCCTACAGAAGTGTTGATAGCAGCACTCCTTATGCTACTTAAAAGCTGGGGGAAAAACCAAGTATCCATCAACAGTGGAAAGGGTAAATAAATGGTGATGTACTCAAATACTATATATCAGGGGAAAATAACAACCATGGCTACATGCAACAAATAAATGAAGCCAGATGCAGAAGACGGCAGACTGTGTGACTTCATTAATATAAAGTTCAAGAACGTCTAGAGAAACTGATATCTAGACTGAAGTCAGAATGGTAGTTACTTTAAGATGGAGGTGGTACTGATTGCACTGGAGCACGAGGGAAGCCTCTTGGGTGCTGATAATGTTTTGTGTCTTGCTGTAGGTGACAATTATAAGGCTTAAAAAATTGTCAAGCTCTGCCCTTATGACTTGGGCATTTAATTTTTTCTGAGGCTTTCACCAATAGACTAATAACCTACTTTATTTCTTATATACCTATCACTCCTTTGCTAAATGCTCTTTTTTTTCTGGAATAAGCCACTTTTCAGAAACTTCGGTATGTGTATATGTTTCCATTTTGCCTTTAAATTCGTGCCGGTGGTAGAAGTTATTAGGGATATTTCCACTCACTAGCTGAGTGAAGCTCCCCTGCCTCCCTAGCTCTAGTCTCTCCACTGGCCATATGGACTGAATGGTGCACTATAAACGATACCATATAATTTCTGGCCACCACCCAGGGCAGTGACAAAATCAGAGTTCACTTCCAGAATACGTGGGGGCCGTCCAGGGGCTGTTTGGATGTGATGCTGCTATACTAAGGTTCCATTGCCTGTAGTATGTAGTACCTGGGAGGTAAAAAAGGTTGGTTCCTAGTATTAAAAACAAAACAAAACAATAAACACCAGACAAGGAAAGAGTGGAGGAAATCAGAGAGCAAACCATGCTTTTGGAAGTTTGTGGTGACTTCTGGAACATTCCAATCTTAGGATGTAAATGTGACCTTTCTCACACTTAAACCAATCAACCCCAGAAAAAGCAAGTGCCTCTTAGTCTGGGACTGACCCTCTGCTGATAGGATTTCAGGGAACAAGGGAAAGGAGAAGAGTCATTTCCCAGAACCACGGGTCCACCCCGAGGACACAGAATCACCAGGACACAGCCAGTGGGTCCTGCGTGTGTGAGGATCTCCCAGGGCCCTGATGTCAGTTCAGAGCAAGGAGGACAAGGTAACTGAAGAAAGTGGGTAGAGAGCTGTTCTCACTTGGCTGGGGGGGGGGGGGCGTAGGGAAGACCTGAAGGGCAGCCTTAGACTCTCCCTTGGTGAGAGGGAATGGGGCTTCCTTGCCTCTCTTTTGGAGTTTGGCTCTGTTGTTGATGGAGAGGAACACTGTAAGGGATGACTTTCTCAAGTTCTAAAATTAGGTTTTAGAAAAATAATCAACCTTTCTTTTGGGGAGATCTAACATGAAGGTAGTCACCAATGTCAGTAGCTACAGTGCAGAAATGACACTTAGTTATCCCAGATGTGGCTGAAATGACGGACCAATTAAGAGGCAGAGAAGAAGCACAAAATAAAGGAGATGGAGATGGAAGCATAGAAATGGATGGTGGCTTCTGATGGATAGCAGCAGCGTGGTGGCCGTGGCAGGCATCACTAACCAATCATTGCAGCCTTTCGGGGCAGCCTAGATAAGCCATAGGAGCCTCTGTACCCTGTGGACCATCTGCCTCAGAATCAGCTGGGGAGACTGAATGAGACTCAGGCCATCCCAGACCTCCTCTGAGAACATCCTTAGGTCCGGGCAAAGGGGCCCATTCCTTGGGCCATCATGGCCTCTTCGGGCAGCCCTCCTTCACCCATGCAGTCCTCACGGGCAAGTCATCTGAAAACATGGCCTCCCCAGTGCCAGGGTACCCAGGTTGGGTATCATCTTTGTCTCTGGTTCTTGGCAAAGAGCTCCCCAAACCCTTGGACTTTCCTTAGAGATAGGAGTGTTCTGTGTTATTTATAATAAATCCCTTTCATCACATCTGAGTCTATGCTACTAAGGTGACTATGGTAGGGCCCCTCCAGGGCGGGAGGGTGTAACTGGAGAGTTACAAACACTCTTGAACAACAGTGGTCAATGTTTTTGGTTTGAATACATCTTGCTGAGAGGGTGGCCCACCCCAACGCCAGGGATAGAAGCTCTGGCATTCAGGACCCTCCAGGCCTCGGCCTACTTACCTCTTCAACCACTGTTCATTTTTATCCTTTATAATAAACCGGTAAACTTAGATGCCTTCCTAAGCCCTGTAAGCCATTCTAGAAAATTCTCTAACCTGAAAGGGGGTTGTGGGAACCCCCAATTTATAGGGGCTGGTCAGAAGTATGGGTGGCCTGATACTTTCAGCTAGCATCTCAAGTTGGGGCAGAATTGTGGGACTGAATCTTGAAGCTGTAGCTCTGTGCTAACTATGGGTAATGTCAGAATTGAATTGAATTGAATTGAGTTGTATGACACCCAACTGGTCTCAAAAAATTGATCAGTGTCAGAAAATACCCCACTGGGATACCAGAATTCCTTTCCCAACTGGCCTCATGCCCCCTTTCCCATCCTCATAGTCTTCTCCTGGTCAGTCCTCCTGAGAGCAGACCTTGCAGTCATTTTGCATACACTCACCAGTAAGTCTAAGGGATCACCAACGGGTGGACATTTGAAGAAGAGTAAGTACAGGTCTAGGTATGTGCGCCAGAAGATCCTTTGTGTTACAAGACAGAATAGGGAAGGGGTGGAGGGAGGGAAGAGAAGGGGGAAGGCTAGGAGCTGGCAGGTTTCTTTTTGCCTCTCAGGTCCTATAAATATTAGGATGTAGGTGGTCCTGACCTTTCCTGAATCAGAATCTCTGAGGATGGTCCCTGAGAATCTGAAACTGTAATATGCATGCAAATCATCTGGGGGTCCTATTAAAATGCAGGTGCTCATTCAGTAGGTCTGGGTGGATTTGTAACAAATGCATCACTACAGTCCGACTTATAGCAGCTCGGAGTGGGGTGGTCACAAAATTGATTTAAATAGCAATTCTCAACCTTGGCTGCCCATTGGAATCATCTGAGAGCTTTTAAAATGCCCAAGCTTAGCCCTGGCCAGGTGGCTCAGTTGGTGGGAGTGTCATCCCATGTACCATAAGATGCTGGGTTTGATTTCCAGTCAGGGCATATACCTAGGTTTTGAGTTTGATGCCCGGTCGGCGTTTGTACTGGAGGCAACCGATCAATGTTGCTCTCTCACATCGATGTTTTGCTCTCCTCTCCTCTCTCTCTAAAAGTCAATAAGCATATCCGCAGGTGATGATTAAAAAATAAAAAAATAAAATGCCAAGCCTCACTCCAAACCAATGATAGGAGGATTTGGGGGGTGAGACCCAGGAATCAGTATTGCTCAAAGCTCCCAGGTGATACCAATATTTAGCCGAGGCTGAGAGCCCTGACCTGATGGGATTAGGAAGGCAGATGAACACGTGGAAAGCTCGTGGGCAAGGAGTCAGAGTGATGGAACGGGGGCTTGGCAGAGGGTACATCATGGCCTTCCCAAAGTGGCAGCCTCTCCTCCCCAGCTGACTGCTGCTCTGCATGGAAGAAGGCCCGCTCCGGCCAGCTCTTCCATTTTCAAGGGAAGCGTCAGGTGCTTATATGACATTTCTCGCATTGTCAAGGTCAGTAGCTAATTCCACACCGTGTGGATCAACACTGTGATAGGAGCCAGGGGAAAGCCAC
This sequence comes from Myotis lucifugus, assembly GCF_000147115.1. Lineage (NCBI taxonomy): Eukaryota > Metazoa > Chordata > Mammalia > Chiroptera > Vespertilionidae > Myotis > Myotis lucifugus. The sequence continues at coordinate 104,272 of NW_005871090.1, read as the reverse complement.
TGCCACGATTTGGTGTTGGGGCTATAGTTTGGCTTCTGCGTTGGAATCTTCCTGCTCAGTGTGGTCCTTGGACCAGCAGTGTCAGCATCGCCTGGGAACTGCTGTAAAGTCGGACTATAGAGATGCGTTTGTTACAAATCCACCCAGACCTACGGAATGAGCACCTGCATTTTAATAGGATCCCCAGAAGATTTGCATGCATATTAAAGCTTCAGCATCACTGATTAGCAAGTGGTACCCGGATGGTGCGAGCAAAACCCCAACCACAGGTGTGATTCCTTTGTGTGCTACCAGATTCACTGAGTTGCCTGATTATGGAGTTCCATACCTCTGATGTGTGTCTTCAATAAGCGCCTCTCCTTATGGCAGTGGTTCTCAACCTTGGCTGCACATTAGAATCACCTGGGAATCTTTTTAAAATCCTGATTTCTGGGCCCCATCCTCCGGAAATTCTGTTTCTTTGTTACTAATGTTGTGGCCCCACCCCATAACAAAAAAAACGAATTTCCAGAGGATGAGGCCCAGAAACCAGGATTTTAAAAAGATTCCCAGGTGATTCTAATGTGCAGCCAAGGTTGAGAACCACTGCCTTATGGAGACTTGGCATCCAAGTGTACCGATCTCTCCATTATGTCGATCCTTTTCTCCTGCCTTTTTGAAAGATGAAATAGAAGAGAAGCTCTTTTTCTCTTTTTTTTTAAGTTAATATTTCATTGTCCTTCTGTCTCCACAATGTCCATTGAGGCCCTTAGAAAGGTTCATTTTAAATGTCACGTCCCCTGCTCTCAGCATGTTCACAGATGTGCTTTCCCTCAGCACTTGTTATCCTGCTTATGCTCTTATCGTTATAATTCAACTTCTTAACTGATGAAAAGCAGGCTTTCTCTGTCCTAATGGGAAGAGAATTGAGTTGGATGGAAGTTTAGCAAATTACAGCTTCAAAGTAAACTTCTTTTTATCTGGGCAACAAATGCAATTAAGTTTATTAGAGAACAATCAGTCTTGCGGGGGTGAGGGTATCAGTTTTATTAATCATTTTAGATCAGTGGTTCTCAACCTCCTGGCCCTTTAAATACAGTTCCTCATGTTGTGACCCAACCATAAAATTATTTTTGTTGCTACTTCATAACTGTAATGTTGCTACTGTTATGAATCGTAATGTAAATATCTGATATGCAGGATGGTCTTAGGCGACCCCTGTGAAAGGGTCGTTCGACCGCCAAAGGGGTCGCGACCCACAGGTTGAGAACCGCTGTAAAACCAAACTTTAAGCCTTCTGGATTTTCTCTATTATTGCCTATTTTCGCTTTTATAATTTCTGTCCTCATTTTTAGTATTTGCTAGCTTCTACTTTCTTTAGGTCTAATATGCTGTTTCCATTCTAGTTTCTTGAGATGGAAGCTTAGAGTGAAGCTTAGAAAGATGAGTGTCATCCTTTCTTCTTTTCTAATATATACATTCAGAGCTACGCGCTTCCCTCCAAATATTGCAAAGCTTCTACATGGTTTAGTGTGTTGCATGTTCAGTTCAAAACATGTTCTTGTTTTAATTTTGATTTCTTCATTGACCCCTGGGTTATTTAGAAGTGTGTTGATTATTTTCTAAATATCTGAGGATTTTCTAGTTATCTTTCTGTTATCAATTTCTAGCTTAATTCTGCCATGGTCAAAGAATATACTGCACATAATTTCAATAATTTGAGGTTTCCAATGTATGCTCAAAATGATATGAATTGTACTGTTTTTGGTTGTAATGTATTAGATCATGTTGGCCACTGTGCTACTCAAATCCTCTATATCCTCATTGATTCCCTCCCTCACTCCACCCACTTGCTCTTTTACTAACAGAGAAGGTTGTGTTAAAATCTCCATTTATGGTTATGGATCTGTGCAATTCTCACTGCAATCATCAACCAAGGAAAACCTAGTGCAGTTGTTTTAATATCATATAAAGTAACTTTAATCAGCCCTGTACCATAGAATATTCTGAAGTAAGGGAAATGTTCTTTGTGCTATCCTGTATGGTAGCCACCAGTAACCAAGTGGCTACTGAACAGTTGAAATGTTATTAGTGCAAGTAAGAAATGGAACTATTAAATGTGTTTATTTTTAATTAATTTAAATTTAAATAGGCCCACATGGCTAGTGGCTACTGTATCAAACAACATTATTTTAAGGCAGGAAAAAGTAAAAGGGGGCATTTTATATGAATAAAAGGGTCAATTTAATAGTGAACCATAACAGTCCTATGTAATAAAAGGCTAATAAGCAAATCGATCAAACGGCAGAACGACCAGTTGCTATGATGTGCACTGACCACCAGGGGGCAGATGCTCAACGCAGGAGATGCTCCCTGATGGTCAGTGCGCTCCCATAGGGAGAGTACCGCTCAGCCAGAAGCCGGGCTCATGGCTGGCGAGGCCAGGAGCCTCTCCCGCCTCCACGGCAGTCGGACATCCCCCAAGAGCTCCCGGACTGTGAGAGGGTGCAGGCTGGGCTGAGGGACCCCCACCCACTCCCTGAGTGCACGAATTTCGTGCACTGGGCCTTTAGTGCTAAATAGATGTGCACCCAACAATTATACCTTCAAACTACATAAAGCAAAAATTAAAAGATCTAAGATGCTTAGACACATTCAGAGAGATAATGATTCCAACATGGGCACTTTCAGGATCTTTCCTGCCTCCAAAATTCCAGAAGTTTCTAGTCACCAAAAGACCTCATGAAAAAGGAGCTCTAGTGTCCTAAGCCTGTGGCCTCCAAGGAAGCACGTGTATGCTCAGAGGATAGCTAGAGAATGGCCCACTGCAATATGGGGAATGAGTACTAGCACTTGCACTTGCAAGAAAATTTAGCTTTATGTATATCTATACTAAAGGCTGCCACTGGTGCCACATTTGTTTTTGTCAGATGGTTATGAGCGCCACATAGTGCTAATGGCCTTCTGAGGAAAGAGGGGGGTGCACACCTTTCAGGGTTGGACAGTACGGCCCTTGCTTATACATTCACTTTCAGCTCTGAGCAACACGTTCAGTTCACAAAGGTTAAACAGATTTACAGGCTAAGTTACCTATTTTACCCAACCAAACACTCACGGAATGGATTAAACGCATTTTACCTGAAATGTAGCTAGTGCAACTAAGAAACTGAAAGAGAGATGGACCATATTAGCAATTATGTGAGTGGTAAAAAAAAAAAAAGAAAGAAACTGAAGTTGACATTTTCCATGCAATCATCAACCCAAAGTAAATTCATATTTCAAAGTGCCTCCTTAATAATATTTTTAAACCGATTCTCCAGTGACACCTGTAAAAACAATCAGGTATCACTGGAGAATCAGTTTAAAAATATTATTAATGCACTTTGCAATATGGAATTACTTCTTCCATTGCTTGCACAAACCTTGCCTTAAGTGTATAACATTAATAAAAGGGCAAAGCTAACGTGATTAGCAGACACTTAAAAATTAAGCACCCGTCATAAAGTGAAACCTTTATAATAGGAGGAAAGCACTGAATGAAAGGGGTAAAATGATGTAATAACCACAACAAAAGATGCACTTCTTCTATTTCAATCTTCAATTCTATGTGAGGATTCTCCCCTCCACTCCCAGCAATGAGTCATGAAAACCAAGTATTGAAAAACAACTAAACTTGGAATCAAAGAGCCAGCACTTTAAATTTCTGAATCAAAGTGTTAAACCACAGGTGCTTTCCCTTTGAAAGCAAATAGATATTTTGGATCATTGATAAATAAAATAAAATAAAATAAATTTCATCTTAATCTCATCCTTTTTCATTGTTATTTCATTATAATTTAAAATATATTTATATATTAAACATACATTCATTTATAATGAGTGTATAAATGAATGAATGAATGAATAAATAAATAAATAAGCCTAAGTTGGGAGTGAGTACTCAGTTTTTAGGGGCATGAAATAAAAACAAAACAACAACAACAAAAAAACAACGTTTGTATGACATTGCCCTAAACTACTGGCCTAGTAGTTAATTTTGTTCCAGCAGGAAAGGAAAAAGCCAATGACTAATTTTCACAAAATAAAATTTTTCCAAAGTGGGTCTTAGAGTGGAAATCTGTATTTTTATAGTGTAAATGTGTCTCAACGTTTCTGTCTGGATGATGCCATCAGGTCAGGATTTCTTCACAACTTGGCAAAGCACAAAAGGGTGAAGTACTGCCATTCTCCAGGTTCAAACACTCATGGTTTCATTTCAGTACATTTTGTGTGTTTCCTGATAGTTTAAAACTCAATGTGCAAGATAAAATCAATTAAAGAATATATATTGAGAATGTATAATTCTTTTATTTCATATTTTAGTCTGTTGTTATATTGAAATAATTTTACTGTCGATCCATAATTACACCTGTTAAGTAGTGAATCCACAGAATCTAGTTCAACGTGAAGTAATAGGGAACACTTCAGTAGAAGACTTTGCATTGCCACAAAGCACTTTGTGTGATTCAGAACCACACTTCCAAATACATTGCAAGACTAGACCTACAAATGGTTCAACCAGAGTCATTAGCAAGAACCGACAACAAATAGCTCTGACGGTTTATTTGACACAAGGAAAACAAAGAACACCAAAATTGATCCTAATACGGAAAATATCATCATCCACTTTCTATGTAAGCATTTTTACTGATTGTTTGCTTGTCCCTGGGCCTGAGCAGCTGGTCTTGCCTGACCATTCCCTCCTGGCTCTCAGAATGTTGTAAAGCGTGGTATTTGCAGTGGTCATATTTCATTCTATTTTACACTGATGGCACCATTTCCTTGCTTTATTTCAATTTTATTACAGTTTGCAACAGTGGTCACATGAGCCAAGATGCTTTGAAAACAGAGGGTATTAATTCTAACTAGGATACAGGTTGGACAATGCTAATGTCTAATTTATATTCACTCCATCATTACTCCAGAACAGGCCCCATCAAATATCTAACTCTTCGTACAAAGCTAAAGAATCAAATTAAAACCTCTCCAAACACATTCAAATCCCTATGACTCCAAGATGCTACCACATGCACGAATCATACATTCAAGCACATGAGCTCAGAGTCAGTGGATAACTTGAATTTGGAAGTACAGAGCCTGATAGCCCCATGCACATACCTACAACCGTCAGAAATCACGGCCTACATGGTTTAGAATTTATTTCCTTTCTTGGCATTTACCCTGGGATTCTGATTTTACTATTAATCAGTACAAGCGTGAGAGCGGAGATGATAAATCAGGAGTTGCATGCACACGTTTACCAATAAACATGCGACACAGCCTCTCCCGGCAAAAGGATTTGTCTTAAGGAAGGAGAGAGCTGGGCAGGCAGGAAAACCTCAGGGTTCAGCTGAACACAGAATTCAGAGAACTGTTGATCTCAACGACTAGGATTGTGCAGATTTCCTTTTAATAAAAATCTGTTTTAGAATGAAAAAGGCAAACACATAAGCCTCATGACTCCCACAAGGGAAAAATAATTTGTCTGTATTTATAACAGTCGTGATAAGTGATCTGTTGGTTAAAATATGGCCCCAGCTAAAGGTAGTTAAGGGGACCATGACAAATGTATTATTTTATAAACGACTCCATAGAATGACTTAATAGGCATTACTCACACATTTTAAGGAAACTGCCTTGTGAGATAACACCAAGGAACTTCTGTGTATAGATAGCAATAATAGAAAATGCTGGTAGAAAGTTTTTTATTTATTTATTTTTTTTACTTAAAATTTTGGTGGGATGTTATGCCTGCATATAAAATTAAAACTGATTTCAAATTTAAATAGAGAGAGGTCATTCAGGACAATGGGTGGCTGAGGTCACTTTATTCTTGATGAGATCCCCTCGGAAAGGGTCTCTACCAAATTAAAAAAGAAAAGGAAATCAACAGAGGGTTACATGTTAAATTTGCTCTTACAGTATTTGTGGATTTATTGTCTCCCCCTCCCCCCAAAACAGCATACCAGCTGAAGTTGTTGGGAAGTTAGGAAAGCTTAGAACTTTAAAAGAGGGCGTCCACATTTTGCTTGGAAATAATTGGATGAAGCCGGTTCATTTGCAAACTTCCCACCTTCCCTGGGCCACTCAGCCTACAAGGTGCTTTTCCCTGTGTAGCCTTCACAGACCAATCACTCTATTTTTTTTGTTTGTTTGTTTCAAGGTCCCTTGTACCTATGGTGAATGACACACAGCCTAGCCCTTATCTCATCTCATTATTTCACTTGGTTATATCACCCTAATGAGATTACCAATGAATTTAAAACAGGGGCCATGTCCTTTCATCTTTAGAAGCTCACACTATTTTTGGATTGGCTGACGAAGGTGCCGGGCTGTGCTTGGGCTCATATAGGAGGAGACCCCATTAATGCTGCTTCAGTGAAAGTCTGTGAGGCCTTTACAGGCTCCCAGAGCAGCTCTGCAAATGCTGGTGAATTCTCAGGGGTTCTATGAAATTTGACCAAAACACTGTGGAAAATGTGTTTAAAAACAATGCAGAGATCAGCCTTGAATATTTTGGAGTCCAGAGCTCAAAGACTTTTTTTTTGAAGCATTGAAAAAAAAAGTCTAATTAAAAAAAAAAGAAAGTAGGCTTTAATCTGCCATATCTAGTTCTATTACCTGTGTGTTGGGAGACTAGTCACTTAACTGTTTTGAGCTGTGTTCCTTCATTTGTAAGGGTGTGAGTATGTGTGTGTGAACATCTATTTCCCTGGTTTATTGGGAACACATAATATTAAACCCAGACACCATTGGATCTGCTGGATCATCTAATCAGTTGGAGGTCTGAATAGAACAAAAGGCTAACCCCTCCTCCAAGTAAGAGAATTCTCCTGCCTAATGCCTTTTGAACTGAAGCATCTTCTTGGTTCTACAACAGCTTCAGGCTCTTGGACTATAACTGGGACATCAGCTCTACAGATTTGAACTTGCCAGCCTCTATAATCACGTGGACCAATTCCTTATAAGTTTTTTAAAGATATTTTATATTGGTTCTGTTCCTCTAGAGAACCAACTTTTTAAAAATATATGTCTATTGATATCAGAGATGAAAGGGGAGGGGGATAGAGATAGGAACATCAATGATGAGAGAGAATCATTGATCAGCTGCCTCTTGCATGCCCCACACTGGGGATCGAGCCCATAACCCACACATGTGCCCTGACCAGGAATTGAACCATGACCTCCTGGTTCATAGGTCCATGTTTAACCACTGAGCACACTGGCCAGGCTAGAGAACCAACTTTTTAAGGTCATCTTCTTAGTAAAGCCTTCCCTGACTATCCCTTTAAAAATAGAGAAATTCCATTCACACCCCTCCCTATTTCTTCAATTTTCTCTGTAGTTTTTGTTTCCATCCAACATGCTATACATTTTACTTCTTGCTTGCCTTTAAAAACTTCAAAAAAGCAGGGAATTTTGTCCTGTTTTGTCCATTTTCTTCCCCAGTGTATCCCCAGCTCCTAGGATGCTCAAAATATATTTGTTGAATGAATGAGCTTGAGAAGAAAGCAATTCATTAGTTCAAATGCTTCTTTTGATAAAATATGTTCTTTGAGTTCTATAGATTTTACACATAAAATCTCTAAGAAAGGTGGTTGTTGTGGTTTATTCTACTGTTACAGAGAATATTCCAGAAGGATGTGAAGGAGCATGCAAAGCAGAAAAGCAGACATTAGGGAGGGTACCTAATCTATTGTTAGGATATTAGTTTCTGTGGCTGTTGTAACAAATTATAAATTGTGTGGCTTAAAACAACATTTATGCCCTCACAAGTCTGAAACCAAGGTGTTGGCGGGGCCTTATGCCCACGAAAGGCTCTTGGAGAGGACTGGTTCCTTCTCTCTTCCAGCTTCTTCCAGCTTCTGGTGGCTGCCAGCATCCTTTGACTTGGGCCTGCACCACTCCAGTTTGTGCCTCTGTGGTCACATTGCCTCCTCCTCCTCCCCGTCTGTGTCAAATCTCCCATTGCCTCTCTCTTATAAAGACATGTACCATTGGATTTAGGGCCCATGCTCTCCTCATACAAATCCTTAATTTAATTACATCTTCAAAGGCCCCTTTTCCAAATAAGGTAATATTCATGGGTTTAGGGAATCTATAATAATAAAAGCATAATATGCAAATCAACCAAAAGACCGAACAGCAGAATGACCGGGGGTGGACACCTTTCCGGATGACCTTCCAGATGAAGTTGGGGCTGCGAAGGCCTACTCTTGTACAAATTTTGTGCATCGGGCCTCTAGTTAGAACATGGACATACTTTGGGGGGACCACCACTTAACCCACTATAGTTCTGATAGAAAAATTAAAGTTTGTTATGATTCCACAGTGACAATTCTTGATAGTGTTGTCCAGCTGCCAACGTGGGGTGCTTTCTAAGGGGCATGAGCCTTTGTCATCAAATAACTAACCCTCTTTGGTTTCCCTAAGGACTCAGATTAATTCATGTGGTAAAGTTTAAACAATTACTTATTATAGTAAAGATATTTGCTCAGGAAGCCACTCGCTGAAAGCAAGATCAAACCTTTTCTTTAAATAAGGGAGTCATCTGTGGGTCAGGCTCTCAATCCTCATTCTTTCCTCTCGTTTCTCATAATCTTATGACAGGGATTCTTATAATCGGGATCATGAGCTATGGTGTGGAAAAGGAATACATTGCACTTTGCACTCAAGTTTATAAAGTGTCGGTGGTCATCAAGATCATCTTTTAAACAATCACACCCCATGAGGACATGCAAAGGCATCCAAGTTTAGAATTTCTGGCTGTTTTTCCTGGTGCTAACTTCTATATTCCATGACTCTAATTTCACCTTCCCCTGACAGAAACTTTTAAATTTAATGTTTTCTAAATTGTTATAATGGGTACTTTTCAGGACCAAGTGTTCCACAATTTAAGTATCCTATATAATTCTCCATTTCCCTGAGTAAGTATAAACAACCGTTCTATTTAAATTTTAAGACCTCTAACTTTTATTACAGCCAGTAATAATTTCTTTTCACTGTTAGAAATAGAACCACTTGAGTCTCTGTCCTTATCATCCTTAGGTTAATAAAATCTCTATGAAAATGTCATATACAAATGGCAAATAATACTTACTTGGTGAATTCATAAGTCTTAACCTGACTTTTAAAAACCACTGAACATTAAATTTTAACTGGAAAATGGAAAAGTATTTGTGAAATTTATTTTTAAAAATTAATTTATCAAAAAACAAATTAATATTTAAACTTTTTTATTTGGGGGTTTACCTTTTAAGGAAAATAGGTACATTATAATAAAATGAACTGGTGGGATTTTATTCAACATTCCCATATCTAAGGCACATCCTGAACTCATTAGTAATGGCCTCTCATTCAGTAAGGTCTCATGCAAATCATAAATATTTTTTAAAGACAACTACAAAGTTCAGTTTCACTCAGAAAGGGAAGAGTACTTGACCTAAAACATAAAGAAAATGGAGGCAATGGGCAAGTGGTCCTAACTGCTTTATTTATCTTCCTTAATCATTGGTTCGGAAATATTCTTATTCTACCAAACATGTATTGGGTGATTCTTAGCTGTGCTTTCTTGTCAAAGACATATAATAGCATTACAGAAATAGTCTTCTAATTGTCCTGATTCCCCTTTCTAATTCACTCTCCACATCACAGAGAGATTATACAAAAACAGAAATTGAACCATGTGTCTTCAGGGGTTGCTATTGCCCTCTGATAAAGCTCCAAGCTTTTATTGCTCCTTGCAATGGTCTGCTTGTTCTGGTCCCATTTTCTTCCTCAGCCTCATCTCTTTCTATTATAATGGACTTCTTTCATTTCCTCCAATGGTCCTTTTGCCTCTGGCAGCCACACCTGCTGTTCCCTCTGACTGAAACCCCCTTTCACAACTTCTAGAGTTCTCATTCCTACTCACACATTTGTCATTCATTGGATCTCACATATTTCAGAAATGATGCATGGTGAAGCTAAGACTCTCTTTTATTGTTGAGGGGCCATTTTTTGGTCCAGTGGTTATAAATCAAAGACTACTGATAATAAGGTGTTTAAAAGGGACTTAGGCCCTGCCTGGGTGGTTCAGTTGGTTGGACCATTGTCCCATACACCAAAAGGTTGTGTGTTTGATCTCCAGTCAGGTTATGTCTGGAAAGCACTTAATCAATGTTTCTTTCTCTCTTCTACTCTTTCTAAAATCAATAAAAACATATCCTTTGGTGAGGAAAAAAAAAGATAGACTTACAATATATGTGTCGACAATCTGAAGCAAGACAGGTTGGCTTCATGATTGTTTTCTGACAAAACCATCTATCTGG
>NW_005871090.1:58183-93844 GCF_000147115.1 Myotis lucifugus | reverse complement strand
ATCTGGCAGTAGATACTCTATGTGATATATATATATATATATATATATCACTTCCAAAACTGCTGCTGCATACTTCAGGGATCTCAATAATAATTTCAGAACCTTTTCAGTAATACCAATTTTTACTCTATCTTTTTTTTTTCCAGTTTAAAAACAAAATGGTTCATAGATTCTTAAGCAGTTTGTTCTACCCTCCCCATTCTTTAATTGAATTAAATCAGGCACATGTCAGTGAGACATCTAAATGTCAAAGGTCTGATTTTAACTCCCTTTACTATAGAAGTATTGTGCCAATAACGCCTTCTAGACATGTATCAACATGGCATTCTACATTGAATCAATTAGATATCCTCCAATGAACTTACAGAATATTCCCAAAGCACCTGTTTTGGATCTAAACAAAGGCAGTACAAGCTAAAGTGGGTGCATAGGGATCAGGCTCAGAAATCTTAGAGATGGAGAATATAAGTGCTCACATTCTTTATATTGCACCAGGATGTTAATTTTACCCTGGTACCCAGTGAGCGGAATTGGCCTGGGAGGTCAGTGGGCACACACTACTGAGGTGAGACTTGCATTTGTGCCTGAACAGAAGCCATGTCCAAGAAAAGCTGGACAGCATTCTTTTCAGTCATACTTTCCCTGATGATTTAGTCTTTTGAGGTCAGTTAGGCTAAAGGCTAATGCTGAGGAATTAGAGGCTTAAACAAGAAATGCATTTCTTGATGATTTTCTTCTCCCCAGATACCAACCTGTCCATCAGCATTATCAAATGGGTTGGCTGGACTTCCTAGGGTGCTTTGTCCTGGCACAGGTCCACTCATAGGTACAGAAGACACAATCCTAGTGTTCCGTAGGAATTCTGAATAGCCTTGTGTCATTTCTAGTAGGGAATGGCTTAGTCAGCTTCTTGCACGTATTTAAGCCTGGCTCAATAGAGATGGCACATTCTTATTAGTGAGCCCATTCTCAGCAGATGGGGAGAGGCGATAATAATGAGAGCAGATTGGTGCCAAGTGGGCTCAGGTCTCCCTACAAAATGATTTCTCGTTGTCTCAGGCATTCACCTGAGAGAGGGTTAAGGAGATAATTGGCATTGCTCTCAAGAGGATAAGTGAATTTTCTTGTTTCATATTATCAAACCTTTGAGAGAACTTAATTTGCCTTCTGACAATGGGAAGGAGAGTGGATTATAGGAAGAACTGAGCTTTATACAGTATCTTTTAAAAATTACAAAAAACCACTGAGAAAGCTGAGCGTTTGATGAAGCTTTCTGGGTTTACATTAAAGGCTCCCGCTGGCATTTCTGGAGCCTTACCAGAGTCCACCATCAAATCCTAAAATGCAGGGTATATACATCAATCAGGGTGTGAGCTCTAGAGCAGGGAGACATGTTCCCTTCCTCGAAACAACTCAGAATAGTCTATTAAAACGATTTCTGACACTGCTGCTGTCCCTCCTTTCACTCAACAGTAGTAAACTTTTAAATATTTTAGACTTTTTAGGCTATGGAGTTTCTGTCATAGCTACTTAAGTCAGCTGTTGCAGTGAGAAAATGGTCATGTGTAATATATAAAGGAAAGGGAGAGGCTGTGCTCAGTAAACATTTATTTAGGGACACTCAAATTTAAATTTCAAATGATCTTCATATGTCCTAAATTATTGTTCTCCTTTTGATTGTTTTTCAATCATTTCAAAATGTCAAATCATTCATAGCTCATGGGCTGTGCAAAAGCTGCCAGCAGCCTGGATTTGGTCCCTGCTCTAGTTCATAGCCAGTCAATAGAACTTTCCATAGTGATGGAAAAGTTGTATGTTGACATAGTCCAATCCTGTAGACCAAGCATGTCAAACTCAAAGGCTAACACGGGCCAAATAAACAAGGTTTAAGTTTATGTGGGCCACAAAAAACAAAAGCTTCAATTTTCATAGAAGGGTAGGTTTATTTCGATTGAGACATGATGAATACAAAGGTCTGAAATAAATGAGTAATAGTTAACATAAAATAATAGAATATTTTAATAAAAATTAATATTTTTCTTGAACATTAACTTACCAGGCACTGAATAACTGCACAAATTAATAAGCATAACACAAATAACCTATTTTTCTTGTTCTCTGAAAGCGAAATATTTCCTATTGCGCACACCAAACAAGTCAGTACAAGACTAATAACATGGCGATCGACTGCTAAAATATTCGCTGTTAATATTAGTGGAGAGAAATGGTGCGCCTGCGTGTAAGACGGGTAAGGGAAATGAATGCAACATGATTATAGTAATCGGTCATTAGCGAACATTGTAGTTTGTTATTAATAATTATGTATAACAGGATATTGTAAAAATTAAGTAATGCAATTTTTATTAAAACGTTTCTTACATACCGTTATATTGGGTGGGCTGCAAAAATATTTGTTGTGGCCGCATGCGGCCTACAGGCCGTGAGTTTGACAAGCTTGCTGTAGACACTAGCTACATGGTACCATTGAAATGTGGCTAGTGTGACAGAAGAACTTCATCTTTAATTGAATTACTTTTAATTAGTTTAAATTTGAGTTGCCACTTGTGGTCCTTTGACTATCACGCTGGACATAAGCTTCTTTCACATTTACTTGAAAGAACATTCTTCTCTATTGCTTACTAGATTAAGTGAAACAAAAAAATAATTCTTCCACTTACTGCCTAAGTTATATAGTTGATGTTCCTTTTGGGAAGACCAAAGTCAATGTCTTGGTTTTAATTACTTAGTAAACTCAACAAACACAGAGAGTACATACATATACTCACAGTGTTCACATGCATGAACATACACAAACATAATTCAACCCTTCATTGTAATGTCATCACTACCACAGTCAATGACCAAAATCATGGAAAGAAAACCATCCAATAAGTAAGGACCTTTCCCTCATACTCAATGTTTACTTTGAAGACAAAATAGTATACAATGAAAACTTTGTATAATAAGAACTTAAAATTTCAGTTGGTTTCCTCATTGTCTATTATAACATTCTATACTTCTTTTAGATATAGCTTTCAATAATAAACTTGCAAAACTGACTCAAGGGATACCATCTTCTAAAATATGCAAAGTGATCATTTTTAAGTAACTGACAGCACAGAAACCTAAGGTTATCTCAAATAAAATCTCAGAGCATTTATGGACAGCAGCTATAATAATCCAGTAATCCTACATAATAAAGAGGTAATAAGCAAATTGACCCTCACACCCTCGTGTCACAAGATGGTCACCCCCCATGTCATCACAAGATGGCCACCCACACAGCATCACAAGATGGCTGCCCCACATTTTCATAAGATGGCCGGCAGGGGAGGGCATTTGAGGGGGGGACCAGGCTTTCAGGGGAGGGCAGTTGGGGGCTATTGGGCTGGCAGGGGAGCAGTTGGGTGACAATCAGGCCAGCAGGGGAGCCATTAGGAGGTGATCAGGCTGGCAGGCAGAAGCACTTAGGGGCAATGAGACAGGCAGGCAGGTGAGTGGTTAGGAGCCAGCAGTGCCAGATTGTGAGAGGGACTGCCGGTTTAGGCCTGATTCCACAGGGATCGGGCTTAAACTGGCAGTCAGACATCCCCCAGGGGGTCCCTGATTGGAGAGAATGCAGGCTGGGCTGAGGGATACCTCCCCCCCCCAGTGCACGAATTTCATGCACTGAGCCTCTAGTTAATAAATAATAATACAAGAGTAAACTCACTATTGCAAACCTACTTTTGCCCCACCCTGTATATGCTAGTATAATTCACACATCTCTTATCTTCAACTAAGACTCCTCTTAGTTCCAAATTGCTATATTTCACCATCTACATGACTTTTCTACCTACATGCCTCAAAGACATCAAGCCCTTTCCAACAGCACCTGCACAGCTACCATCATTCCCAGCCTGGCTGTCTTCAGCAATTCCTTAGGCCAATGACAGGCACCAACATCTGCCCAGTGGCACCAACTACAAGCCTAGGCAATTCCTTGACTTTTCCCTTTCCCTCTATCTTACAGACAAGCCAGTCCTACACCTCACATTCTTCCACTTCTCTCCATTTCCATGGTCACACACCAAGTCCACACTGCCAATGTCCCTTGCCTGCACTAATACAATAACCCTAACTAACCTTTTGTATCCTGCTTGTCCTTTGCATCCTTCAGTTGTTCTTCACTTTAATCAATAGAAATCTTTTCAAAACCTATATCTGGTCATAGTACTACCTCCACCAAGGGTTAAGTCTGGTTAGAAATAAAAATAACCTACACACAATTGTTAATGCAGCAATCAAGACTATATGGGTTTCACTTGTATCTATCATTCTGGCCCTGTTTTATATTCTCTTCCTGCTCTCTGTGCCCTATCTACCACAGCCTTTTAGTTCCCAAGATCCCTGGGCCTTTTCATGTAGTAATTTCTCTCTCTAGGAAAGTTTCCCTCCATTCTTACACTCCTCCTCTCTCCATTGAGTGCCCCGTCATCTACTGAGTTAATTCTTACTCAGCTTCAGCCCTCAGTTCAAACATCACTTGCTCCAAGAAGCCCTGCCTGATCTTTCCTCTTCTGTACCTCCTCCATCCAGACAAGTCCAGGTTTTTCTGAAATCAGTTCTTCTTGGAATCATGTTTCTTTCCTTCACAGAAAAGGTCTCATTTTGTATGAAAACATTTCTTTAAATGATCATTTGTTTACTGCTCACCTCTCTCACTGCTCTGTAAAATTAACACATTCCTTTAAATGATCGTTTGTTTACTGCTCAGCTCTCTCACTGCTCTGTAAAATTCTCTAGATCAGGGACCATGCTGACTTTTATAAACCACGGTTTCCCCAGAACATGGCATGGTGCTGGCACACTGAATACATTCAGGAAATGGTGCTGGCACACTGAATACATTCAAGAAATGTCTGAATGCAGAAATGAGTCAACAACAATGATCTGGGGATGGGAAAGTTTTTAGTGCCAACTCTCCTTGCAAACTCAAGCTACTCCAAGGATATTTCTCCTCTGTGGCTAGTTTTGACCCATCTCCTCTGTGGCCCAATACCAGGTATATACAGGCTATTGGGCAGTGTGTTTTGTATCGGTTACAAACTTACTCTGTCATGCCTCCACATTACGTTTCTACTCTTATTTCCCTCTTATCTCATTTACTCCACTTATTATTAACGTCCATCATTCTATTCTGCATTCGATCTGTTTGATCTTCTTGTGAACATATCTGTCTTTAAATAAATAATATTTGTCATTATAGTGACTAATCCTAATTTTATTGTACTATGAAAGCTCTAAAGTCCAAGTTGGGAAGCAATTCCAGTGGCTATGTGACAATCTAGTAGCCAGCTGGATACACAAGCCTCATTGTCTCAGTATTATCATTATTATTATTTATTGCCCTGGAAGCTACTTGTAGTTTCTATGATGCACTGTTCCTCATCCACTCCCTGCCGTTCCTGAATTCCCCTGATATTCTGGGCATACAATAAAATTAAGATACATGAAGCAGAGATATGGCCCATTAAGACTCTAGTTTCCAATGAAAATAATAGACAGTGACATCATATAACCGGTTTAAACCTGCGCTGCGATGTCTTTGGATTTACCTTGAAAACATTCTTTAGGGAGCAGGTAACTGTCCCGGGGTCTGTGCTTGTTGTATAAAACTGTTTGCCAAGGTCCCTTTGTAGAGATATATTTGCATCCATCTGACAATGATTCATGTAGCCAGATGGCAAAGGACAGAGCTGGATCACTTAACACAGTGTGACCTACTTACAGGCCCAACAGCCTGCCGTTTAATACTCAACAAATATACTGAGCTTTGGTGTTAGAAATGCAGTTTGGTTTGTTGGTTATCTTATATGCAGGATGAACAGTCTGAATGCTGGTGCCTCCGTTCCAACAAGCAAGGATATAAGGTATTAAACCAATTCCCTCAGGCCGGGGGATAAGATGTGTGGTTGGTGTCACTGAGAGCCAGGAGTACACGTTTAGGCACCTAAGGAACAAACTGTAACTAGTAGACTATTATGCTGACTTTATGGAGTGGCCAAAAGTGTCCCAGGGTATTTGCAATGGACAAGTTCCTCAAGGGCCTTCTGAACTATCTAAGAGAGATACTGGAGACTGAATGTACCCCTGAGTAAAAGGCCGACCTGCCCTGAGCCTGCTCTATGTTACAGACAAGGTATGAATAAAATGATACGAAGTGAATCAGAGCATCCCATAGAAACAAGGATGTAGTTGGTGCAGGTTCCTCCATCTCAAGACATAATTGGTTTAAAATGACCTTAAACACTGCAAATCAAATATTAATGTCTCAGTATGGTATAAAACTGGGTGCAGTATATATATTAATTAATTAGGAAGCTAATGTAATACTGTATCAGGGAATATTAAAGAGATTTCTCTGTTCTCCTGGGCTCACTTCTGAATTTTATTGCAACAGATAATTTTCCCAATTGAGGTTTTCAGTGCCATCTCTGAGGGAGTATTTGGGTTGATGTAGGACCACTGTTTAAGAAACTGAGCCAGAGACTCATGTTTTGCTGCCTTTTAATTTGCTTGCTGGTGGAAACTCTGACATTGGTGCAAAGATTGGCTGTGTCCTAAAGCTTTTCTTACTGCTGGTATTCTCATCCTTTAATCCCCATGCTGTCTTCAGGCATCACTATAGAATTAGAGAAAAGACATATCCAGAATCCCATCCCTAGCTCTTTGGGAAATTGATCTCCAAATTGCTTAGCTCTTGATTTTACTCTGACCTTTTTACGCCCCTGCTCCTAAGAACTGGAGGACAGTCTATTCTCAATATGAGGTTCACAGCTACCTTCTAGCTTTGGGCCTTACTGTGGAGCGCTCTTCTGTTGCTGGGCAATTAGTCTGGCCCTTTAGCCTGGTAACTAAAGCTCTTCAGTTGTGAAAAGATTTCTTACCATATATCTTTGATAATTTGCTTCCCTCAATTTTATCTTTTTGGTATCCCTCTCAGTTTGGGTCCAGTGTTCTGAGAACTTAGCTTTTGCCCTTATTTTTTCTGCAAAATCAAATCCATTTGCCTTCCATTTTCTAATTATATATACATTTTCTATACACAGTTTATCTCCTCTTTTGTATTCTTTGACTCTGTTCTTTCTTTTTTATTATTTTATGAGAAACCACTTAAATATAACTTCAAGAATCTGTCCCAAAAAATTATAAGACTCTTAAAAAAGTATTTATATATAGTTTATATAAATATGTGTTTCATATTTTATGGTTTCTGTGTTTTATATCATACATAATTACATGTAAATATATTACATGTAAATATATTTTAGATATTTAAATATGAGCATACCTATATAAATTTGTATATATATATATATATTTATGAGAAGGAGAGAGAATTATTGCTGCTATAGAGAAAAACTGTAGATTTGAAAAAAATTTAAATATGCTTCTATTGGTTTCAGAGAGATAGAATTATTGATTGGCTGGCCCCTGCACACACTCCAACCTAGTATTGAGCCCCAAACCTGGGCATGTGCCCTGACAGAGAATCGCCTACCTTTCAGTGCACAGGACGAAGCTTCACCCACTGAGCCACACCTGCCAGGACGAAAACTGTTGACTTTAAAATTTAAATTGCATCCAGTGCCTAATGAAATTCTTTTTAATGATATATTTTCAATTGCCTTATAAGCGGCAGACTTTTTTTTAATGTTCATGTAATTATAAGTCGTTTCTTTCCTTCTGTCGCACTGTAATTCACTAAGATGAAATATGTTGGGAGAAGAGGGTAAGGTTGGGAGAACAAAGGAAGAAGGCTGAACACTCCGTATCTGGCCTGGTCCTATCACCGACTTTTAAGTGGATCTCTCAGGCCTCTTTTCACATTTGCTAAATGAAGGTGTCAGTTTGGCTTATTTTAAAACCCTTTACATCTCTGTTTGTCTATGTAATTTTTTAAATTCTGTATCTTAGGTTGCCAAGGTTAGTAATAGCTCTTTTGTCCCACCTTTGATGACTATTAATGTAATGTGCTCCTGGCCCCTCAACATATTTTTGTGTGAATAATGCAAACAGCGGAGCGTGGCACTCTAGTGTGAACACAAGCTGTCAGAAGTGGGAAAAATCCTCTATTAAGTAAAGGAGGACAAACCTGGGGAAATGCCATTCCTGGACACTGGCGGTAATGAAAGCAAAGTCCTCAGGGTTATGTAATTAATATGCCTTTTTCTCCCTTTACTTGTGTATAAATTAATAGCAGCTGAAAACAAAGGAACACAGACGAACGAAGACCAGAAAAACAATGCAATAAGCAGAGATTACATTTACCTGACATCTGCACAGCGGAGAAGGAAGGCATGGGGCTCTGAAATCAAAGGGGCCTGCACTTTTAAAATAATGGACAAGATACCTGGATAGCTGGTGTGCAGATAGCTGTTCAGCAAGACACAGCGAGGTGAGCTTGCTTGGGAATCTGCTTGCTGGTGTCATAGTATAAGGTTGGGCCTAATAATATTTATATGTGTTTTGCCAAAAAATTAATGGATTAACAAATTTAAGTGAAAGGTGATATACATGCTATAAAATTAGAATTACAAGAGTCTATTCAGGGGCATTCATCCCCTCCCTATATTGCATTATAAAACAGTTTTAGTGACAACAAGTTCTTAAGTACCAACACAGGCTATATATATATATACATATATATATATATATATTTACTAATGCCAGTATGTATCACGGATGAATGGATGGATGGATGAATGGACAGACAGAGGGATGGGGCGCTATTTTTAAATCCATCGCCCTCAATTTCAAGAGATAAAATATGTTGTTTGTTTGTTTTTAAACAACCCATTTTCTATTCTACTCCTTGATAAGTACTCTAATTCTAAGATTAGAAATCTAGGGAATAAAATATTTCCCAATGTGTAATTTCTATGTTTTCTAACTAAACTCACTTTCATTTTTAGATAGAATGTTGCTAGAGGCCAGGCTCCTGGAAAAACAATGGCAGTGATGTCCACCCTAGGGGTCTTTACTGGTCCTCTTGGGATCCTGTAAAACCTCACAAGACAGGGTTTTTCACATAATTTGCCAGTAAGACTTAAAAATGGAGGAACTGTAAAAATGTAAATGATGGAGATTAAACTGACCAACATGCCAAAGAATAGATTTAGGCACAAGGTTTAAAGACAAGGAAAAAGTTATTTCTAAACCCGCCCCCCCTCAGCTGAGTTCTAGTCTGATGTTCAATATCAGAGCAGAGAGAAGACTTGCAGACCACATGGGAAGCTTTGCTGACTGTATGCAGGGCATACATTCCCCCTATGAATGCTTCCAGAGGCCAAACCTGTGGAAATACCACCAGTAAAGTGCCGCCAAGGGCCAGTCTAATTAATTTGTCTATTAGGAATATTTTATTTTAGAGTTGAACTTAATAGAAGGACATCCTCAGCCATTCCATATAAAACAGACATTAAAAAAACACACAAATTTCCGGTTATAGCTCAGCAGAACTGAGCATAGTTTTCAGCCAAGAAACAGCAAATGTTTCTTCGTCCGAAATCGTGAATTGAAAGCCTTTGACAAAATCTCGCCAAAGCTTTTGTCAAGAGTTCAATTTGGTAGAGAAATTGCAAGAGCAAACAGGAAAAGGCCGGTTCCTCCTAGGTGAGTGTGCCTTTTGTTCCCGTGTGACCCAGCCGGCAGGAAACTGTTTGTTATTCACCTCATTACAAACATCTCTCTGTCAGAGCAGGTGTTGGGTCGGGAGAGGACAAGGTGTCCAGGAAACCTGCAATCAGGTTAGAAAACTCCCAGGTGACCCATCCCCTTTCAGCTGACGCAGAGTGGCTGGCACTGCCGGCCACAGACAGCTCTGAGCTGCCTGCCTCTGAAATGTGGTCATCTAAGCCACAGCAGAAACACTCCCTCAAACCACTCTCCCCGGAGGTGTAGGAGCTGCATTTCCAATGACCGAAAGGGAAGCTGTCCTAGCCTTCTGACTATTAAAGGAAATAGACAATTTCTTTAGAGTTGATTCAAAATTCCACTTCCTCTAGGATGTGATTTTAAAAGTTTCTTGCCTGTGCCAGGCCAGTGTGGCTCAGTGGCTGAGTGCCAAACCATTCACCAAGAGGCCACTGGTTCAATTACCAGTCAGGGCACATGCCCAGATGGTGGGGGTAGGTCCCCAGTAGGGGGCATGCAGGAGGCAGCCATTCAATGTTGGTATTTCTCTCTCATCAATGTTTCTCTTTCTCTCCCTCTCTCTCTCAAATTAATAAAAACATACTAAAAATCAAGTTTCTTTCACAAATTAAGCTCTTTGGGTAAAGTTCAGTCTTTCAAAGATGCCCTTCCCATTTTTTAGCTGCCCCCAATGGTGGCTGACTCTATCACGGAACTCGGTGTGTCTTCTAAGTGGGAGAAGAGAAGGCAGCAGACTGAGACCTACTAGACTTCCCTCTACATCCTCACAGGTCTCTGCTATGAAGTGGCTGGCCTATATTTCTCCATGAACTAATAGCTGTTGGCCACTTGGTTAAATGGCATTTAAATATATAAAATAAATATCAAAAATATAAGTCTTTGTTTTACTATGGTTGCAAATATCAAAAAATTTCTACCAATCCCCTCAACACCTACCATTTGCCATCGCTGTCCCTTCCAAGACACACACAATCTGGGGAGCCATGAGCCCCGTTCAGAACCTTCCAGATTGCGGCCTAAAGAGTGGAAGCCAGAGAGTAACATACAAATCTCAGTTCCTGCCCTGTTCTCTCTCCCCTCCCTCTTCCCACATTTCCTGGGGTCGGAAGGGGTGGGCTTCCCTCTTCCTCTATGGGCGTATTCTGAGTGCTGTCCTTGTGGAGTATATAGTGAACTTCTAGCTCCTCGGGCCTGGCTTCTGTGGTAAAAGAAGCTAAAGGAATTTGGAGAAATCCCTTCCTGTCTTGAAATCTATTTTTCAAGATTTCTGCCTCACTAATAAGGATCGTCTCCTTTGGGGAGTCCCATCCTTTCCTTTCCTGGAGTCCTGACTCAGCCTGGAAGGAAGGAGGACCCTTAAAGGGGAATGTACACATTTCAATTTATTATGTGCAACAGCGTTTCACTGCTGCACAAGGCAGAGTGGATCCTAATTGTGGGGTGGTAAATGTGGAAGCCTCTTCATCTGCAGATGCATGAGTGCAGCCGCCATGCAGACTTGGTGCATTCCTGGCTGAGCTCTGACGATCACCGTGGAAGTTGTATGAGTATCATTGTCAATGTACTAAACAGCAAGAGAAAACAACCTAACATTTAAACAGTGTCTAGGGAAACCCTTTATTGTTGATAGTTGATGTTGCACACTCATTAACATATCGTTCTTCCACTGAACATTAATCGCTGGAAAACACAACTCTGCCAACCATTAAGAGTGAAATCTGTTTCTCCCTATTCTTCAGTGGCAATCCTTTTATATAGGATTCTCAGGATAAACTAGACAAGACCACCCATGAGGAGTACTCATTAATCTCTGCTCAAATGGATTCCCCTATACTGCCTAGGTCCCCGATGGTATTACAGATGTCTGCTTCCCTTCAAGAGTGGCTTTCCAGAAGAGCTTATTCCTTGCCTCCTGTTCATCCCAATCTTATCTGGCTCCCACTCCCACCTTTCCACTGACCCGTCACTAATATCAAGGGCACCAATGACCTCCTGATCACTAATGTCAAAGGACACCTTTCTGTACCACTCAGTCACTGTGGACACTGTGGGTCCCTCCCTTCATATCGGGGGCTTTTTTTTCCCTTTTGGCTTGTCTGGCATTCCTGGTTTTCCTCCCACCTCACAGGCTGACCCTTTTCTGTCTCTTCCAGGCTTTTCCACCTCTATCAGACCTCTTAAAACTAAGAGTTATTGGGAACTAAGTCCTGGGATCCTCCTCTATTCCCCTCTCTATGCCAAACATTTCATCCACCCTATGCTTAAATTCCATCTAGACTCATGTTTTTCAGCTCAGCCCGTGTGGTTCAAGAAGTTGAGTGTCAACTCATGAACCCAGAGCTCACCTATCAGGACACGTGCCTGGGTTGGAGCTTGATCCCAGTAGGGGGACTGCAGGAGGCAGCCGATGGATGATTTTCTCTCATGGATGTTTCAATCTCTCTACCCTCTCCCTTCCTCTCTCTCTCAAGTCAATAAGAACATATTTAAAAAATAAATTCAATCTAGATTCATGATTTTTAAATCTTTTGGCATGTAACTTACACCTGGAGAAAGGGTAAACACTTTCAATTACTTCTGTTTTTCTACTTCTAGAAATTTCTGCTTCTATAATCACTCCCATGACAGCCTCATAGGAAATAAAGATGATAAAAGGCACCATAGACACACAGGGTTTCAGTCAAAGGCAAGCTGAAGGGTGGTGTCAATTGGAAGGGAAAGCCCTGGACAGAAACCTAGTGCGGCTCCTCAGTCACTGTGTGACCTTAGACAACTCACTCTCACCTCTGGGCTTCAGACTGTAGAGGTCGCAGAGGTGACCTGATTGTCTTTGTAATGAAAGGTTAAATGTGAATTCTGCCAAACGGCATTTCACGTTCAGAGTCTTAGAGCCTTACTTGTTTGGAAGTGGTATAAAAAGGGCAAAATTGGAAAGAAATGTTTCCTACAGAAAATAAAACAATGTGAAAACTGTTATTTACCCCAGCAGTCAGTTTTCTATTCAATTTCATTTATTGCCACTTAAAACTTTTAATAGGGAAAAAAGTGGCCTCATTAAAATGAATGAGGCAAGCGATTACTCAGTATTAGCTGTGGGCAGTACTAACAGTGGGTAGTATTAACAGTGGGAGGAATATGATGTTACAGCTGAGACCTTTTTCAGGGAGGACTGCTGAGTGGGTTAGGAAAATGTCCTGCTACATGGGTTTGTGTTTCAGGGGGCTTTTTGGTTGCCCCCAAATATTCTACATATAGGTCCTGGGAGTTCATAAGTCAGTGAGGCAGCACTACACCTTTCTGTAGAGGAAACGGAATAAAAGGTTTAAAAAAGTAATAAATTGTATTTCAACAAAAAGTTCTGTTTTGTTTATGAAGGATTGGAAGTTTTCCACTCTGGTAAGTTGCAATAGGAACTCTGCATTAAACCTGGGAAAACTCTATGCCATAAAACAGTAAGGTTTGTGGCAGCAGTGTGCTAATACACATTTAATAGGTGGCTCTCAAGGGGAGAAAGAGCCTCCTCTATAGTGTTTGCTGATTGCCCTGGTGTAAATATTCCCAATATGGCCAATTTCAAGCTACCTAAGTGAGGACCTTGCACCAAGAGTTAGGAAGAGGTGCAAGTAACGCTCCATTCTAGTGACCATAGAGATACAATAGTTGTAGATTACCTCAAGATCCCAGACAATAGTCAAACATCTATAATAATAAAAGCATAATATGCTAATTAGACTGGATGCCCTTCCAGACAAAGCCATGGTGGCAGGGGCCAAGGCAGAGGCTGTGGAGGCGGGGCCAAGCCCCTTGCATGAATTTTGTGCATTGGGCCTCTAGTGTCAAATAATTAGCAAGTCATGAGTTTTGGGTATTTGTTATCTTTATTTTTAACATAATTTGTTTAATTGTAAGTTTATATAATTTACTTTCTAAATACCACAGGCTTTATCACAGTATCATGATAAATTCCTTCCTGTCTGCTCCTCTGCTTGATCAACGTCTACTAAGCCCTATAGGTCAAGGGTTACCACCTCTAGGAAGTTCTCCTCATTTTAACCAAGAATATGTTAAATAACCAGCCCTTCTTTCCCTACAAACGACTCTATTATAATGATGATCACAGTATTTTGTTCCAACACATATTTTCTGTAGAAAGGTAGATTATACATGAGAAATTAAGATTCAGCATGCCATCTACCTAAGCTGCCTATTTGTTAGCCAATAGCCACATTTACATTTATTTAAATAAAATTAAAACGTCAATTCCTCAGGTGCATTAGCCACATTTCAAGCACTTACTGAGCCCACCCGCAGCTAGTGGGCTCTCAGACACGGGGCATTTCCATCTCTGTAGAAAGCTCCGCCGGACAATCTGAGGTGAGGGGGGGAGCTTGCATCTCTTTACATAGTGTTATTTTCTAAGCACTTAGCCTAGTGTCTGTATACAGTAAGCATTCAATAAGTATTGAATTAATAAAAGAAAAAATTAACACTATTTCCCTAGTGGTAACTACTTATAGCATTCAGGGTTCCTGGAGACCACAGAAGCAAACACACATACCTAAATTTATTTTTGTTATTGACAAGCGGAAAACTAAAAATGAGCAATTTTCATTTCCCCTGGGATGAGAACACCAACATCCATCATTAGAATACAATTATAGACTTCATCTCTCAGGTGTTAATATAGCAATCTATAGTTGTTAATTCGGAAGCATAATATCGATTTTAATTTATTTTTCTAGGTCATCTCTGCTCTGTTGTTCTGTAAGTGACCCTATGGACTCATTAAATCTTTCAGCATGATATTTATGCAACCCTATTTAATGAGTCCTCCAACACCTTGAATTCTCTGGATCTCATACCTATTATTTTAGTGGCAAAATTCTGAGTTTAATTAACCGTATTCTTCATGGACTCAGAGGAGATCATAAAAAGGTCACTCAGTCTTACACAACTCTCTGCTTGCAGACATCCTCTGTGTTGCCACACTTCCAGATCTTCAAGAGACTCACAGTATCCTCTGGGGATTGGTTCCAGAAGCCTCTCACCCCCGTCCCCACAGATAATAGAATCTGCGGATGATAGCATAGTATTTGCCTAGAACCTACGGAAAATAGCATAGTATTTGCCTAGAACCTACGCACATCTCCCATATACTTTAACTCATCTGTAGGTTACTTCAAATACCTAATACAAGGTAGATGCTTTGTAAACAGTTGTTAAAATACACTGGCTAGGGAACAATGATAAGTTAAAAATATATTTTAAAAAATAATAAAAAGAGATGTTTCTCTTCCAATATGTTCCTCTAGATTTCCTAATAACCTCAGGGGTAAATACTAGGGCTGAGTAAATAGTATTTGAACGAATAAACAAAAACCTTAAAAATAATTGCTTAACAACAACAAAATAATAGACCCTGGTACAAACCCCAACGTGTACCCTAACTCCTTTCTCATATAATTCAGTCCCCACCTTTTCAAGTGGAAGAAGGAGGTTGTAGTTAATAAGGATTCTGTTCTAGGGCTGGGGGAAGAGAAGGGCTTAGGAGGAGAGTGTGGACAGATCAGGGAGGGAAAAGGCTCTCACGGGAAGCAAACCCATTTCATCTCTGGCTTGAACTCAGCACCAACACATAAAAGCTGGATGGCATGTGAGTGGAGAATAGGGAGGGAGGACAAAAGTCAAGGTTGGGAGGAGGTGAGGGTGTATGTCAGGCTACGCTGTGTCTCACAGTCCCCCTCTCTGCATGCCACTGCCTTTCCACTGGATGTGATGGACACAGAAAATAGCTGCCTGCCCCCCAGTGATAGGAGCTGCTCGCTGCAAGTCATAGCTTCCCAGACCTAACATCTAGTCCTGGGAGATGTTCTTCTCCAAGACATTGCCCTGGGAGATGTTCTTCTCCAAGACATTGGTTAAAAACAACTGGTTTTGAAAAACTTGAATGTCTCGCCTATGATGTTTAATTCCTCTTGCTGTTGTGATTTGGTTGTGATATTGTGGAGGCTGGGGTAGGCCGCCAGCAAATAAAATAGCGTTTGGTATATGGGACTGGAGTTTGTCCCTAGTCACCACTCGGAGAGCTCTGCTTCCTTTAACAGAGAGGCTGCTAGTGTGTCCATTTTATAGATGAGTATACTGAGGATCAGAGGGTGTACCCTTAGGGCTTGCCTCGCCATGAAATGTGAGGAAGAGCGATCACACCCCTGAAACCTAGATCATAAAATCATGGCTTCAGATGTTTACTAAGAAAATCAAAGGACACAATATGCGGGTCCCCAAGGTTTGACACTTCTTGTCTGACCTTAGTAGAGTTCATTAATCTTTTTGAACTTTAGTTTCCTCACGTGCACAATGGCAAGAATAAGATAATACATGTGATGTGCTCCGAAGGTGCTTCGCAACATAGTACATGCTCAATAAATGCTTGATGTTATTGTTTTCTTATTTAAGTGTCAGGGAATAAAAGTTTAAATCCCTTTGCATGGACTGGAATTGCTCTATGTTTTGTAGCATGTAGGGACTGTGTTTTTGCTCTTTTGTTCTTATTGAAATTGGCATAGCTGAGAATAAAGCAGACACTTAACTATACTTGGCATAAATTTATAGTTCCCAATGCTATAGCATCAGTATTTTTTAGAAATTGGTCATTCTATAGCTCTTTACATAAAGGTTCATACATACACAAAATGAGCAGACATGCTTTTTGTTTGTTTTTAATCTTTCTCTACAGTGACTTGTATTTATTAAAAAAAAAAAGTTACCTGAGTTAAAGGTATGAATAACCTGTTTAGCTTCACTTATTAATCTCTAGCTGAATTAGGAATATATTTTTCACTAATGAGATTTGCATTCACTAATTTAAAATGTTAAATTTCAAGTATTAATGTGATGAGTATTCTGGGACCAACATTATAGTAAAAAAAAAGTCATTTTTTAAAATTTATCTTTATTGTTGAAAGTATTATAGATGTCCCCTTTGTCATCCCCCTCCCCACTGACCACCTCTACCCTGCACCTGTCCCTCCCAGGCCTTCACCACACTATTGTCTGTGTCCATAGGCTATGTATATATGCATATAAGTTCCCAGGTTAATACCCCCCCTGCCCCCCCGCCTCTACACCCGCACCCCAGCCTTCCCTCTGAAATATGTGATGCCTTTCCATTCATTCATTTTGTTTTCAGCTGTAGACTATCAATAGAGATTTTTAAGGCGAGGAACAAAGGTGAGGAAATACTAAACTTTGTACAAAATGCACTTTTCATATACTGCTATGAAAGAAGAACTTCTTGTTCTTTTTCAAAGATAAAATAGTATTGCTTTTTTCTGTTTTTGCAATGAGGCGTATGTTTCCATGGAAAGTGTGAAATTGGTTTATTGTTATGTTGCCTTTTATCTGTGGAAAGCTAAAGGAACCAAACGATGTGAGTGAAGATTTTTTTTAATGTCTAGGCATTGTGGGAATATCTATCTCTTTTGAAAATAAATACTTTTTGCTAAGCAGGAAGCCCAGCTGACATTCTGAAAGGAATACAGGCTGTGAACCAGCCATTGTAAGCCCGATAGAGCAGAGGACAAAAACGTAACATTTACATCCCTATTGCATTTGTTTTAGAAACAACACCCAACTCCTGTGTTCTGACCTCCACTCTCATTTACCTCCTCTGACAGAATGTAATTGTCTACCTGTGATATTAAATGTTTCACAATAACTCTCAAAAATTCCAAGACAGAAACAAGTGCAACAACAACAACAAAATCCAATGCTGCTTATAATTGATGATTTAAGATACACCCTAAACATTTATAGCCAAATGTAAAAGAAAACATTTTCAAGGTCTCCCTGATGTCTTCTTGAATAAATCAGTATCACTCACCTCTCCTACACCCCTACTTCCAATGTGGGCTTGATCACAAGGTCACCACAGAAGCAAGATCCATTGGGAGGACATGGACAGAATTCAGGCTATGTCTTTGCTCTCAAATGACATTCTCTGCCTCTCTCTTACTAGTGTTGCAGTCAGAAGCAGAAAATAAGAAGATACCAAAAGGTCAGGCTTGTGGTTAAGCCAAAAAATTAAAACACAACAAAACAGCATGAAGGCGGCTTAAAGCTTCTCCTTCCAGCCGGGGGATAGATACCAGTACTCCATCCTTGCTGGTCAAATGTGGTCCATGGAAATGTGGCAGCAAGAGCATCCCCTGAAAACCAGTGAGGGGTGCAGATCTCAGGGCCCACCAGACCTCCAGCATCAGAATCTACATTTTCATTGGATCATATAGTCATTAAAGTGTGAAAAGCTCATTGTTTGTAGCAACTGATATAGACAAAGGAAAAACTTACACCTTTTTTCTTAGTAAAATTTGTTTTTTCACTAATCCTTTGATGTTTCTAAACTGCACTGCTTTACAGATCAACAAGGACTTAAAGACGAAAACACTAAGCCTCACTGTAAAACTCTATTTTCAACACATCAGAATAGAAGTTTGCTTTCTTTATAATCACAGTAATGCTTCTTTTCTCCATCATTAGAATGGCTTTGGCCAGTTTTTATTAGCTGACGGAATACAATAGATGTCATGATGATTCTCCTCTAGCAAGCTAAAGTCCTCTCTAAATTTCAAGCTTCATTTTGCTCCAACCAGCAGCCATTGACACAAACACCCCGAATAGTGAGGCAATTTTAAGGGCTTTTGATAGCAGAGAATCAGAAAATCCTGAGATATCCTCTTAAATCAAAATACCATGTGGGGGTACCTGCTTTTTGTTTGATTTTTAAAAGGACCATGTCATAAATTTGAGTAGAATGGGTCAAGAAGACTCCCTGAAAACTAATTTAATCCCATTAGATTTTAAGATATTAAGATTGTGAGAAATCAGTGCTTTGAGAAGTAGGAACTTAAATGTTTCAAAAGGGGAAATAATAGTGGGTGTGAGAGAGAAAGATCAAGGTCAAAAGGGAAGCTGATTTTACAAGTTGAGAAACAAAAGGGAAGAAGACAATATGTAAGAATGGAATTTATGACAGAAAGAGAGAGAACAATGATGAAGAAATAAATACCAGAGGCAGACAGTGAAGATGTGGAGTGCATCATGGTGTGGCTGGGAACTGGAGCAGGAAAACGATGGGAATGTAGAGAAAGGGAGGGTGAAGAACAAAGGAGCAAGTCCATGATGCCTGTGAACCTGATGGCCACATGCCACCCTTCTCTCTAAAGCGACCCCTCCCATCCAGTCCTACCTGGCCGGAAGGACGGTGGTCACCACTTGAGAGCTTGAGGGTTGGGGGGAGTAAAGTTGGGGGGAACAGAGGGATCCTCATGGCAAGTTTCCGACAAGAATGAGGAGGAACCGTCCCCCTGTGTGGGAAAAAAAGGGAGGCTGTCATTTTGGTGGCATTGAACTGGATTTTTAAGTCATTTGTTACTTCAAATTATTTGTCTGGGAGCTTTCTTGGAACGCCTTCTAGAATAGAGATTTAAAACCTCCAACTCCTTTATCTTGTCCAACACTTTCTACCACAAATGCAATGGAACTGGCAATTGAATTCTCCTTGGTCCTTCCCTACCCTCTGTAGGGATTAGATGTTAAAGATGATTGCAGCAATTACTATTGAGAAATTCTCCACAAAATTCCACTACTGTCAAGAAACCTGAGATTATATTGAATTACTGACAGCAGTTGAACAATGCAGCCCAATGAGTTTGCGTTTAATGGCCATACTGTACTTTTTCCACTCAAAGAGAGAGAACTCTTTTTTTTTTTAATAAACAAAGTCAATTCTGTTAGTCCTCTACCTAAGTCATTCATTCAAAACTATGTATTAAGCACCAACTAAGTGCCAGGCATTATTCTCAGGTACCTAGAACTCAAGAGCATTACTAAACAAAATAACAAAGCCTCTGCCTTTATGGAGATTGCATTTTAAAGGGGAGGGACCAATAATGAGTAACACACTTAAGGGGGAAGTGAATGACCTACAAGGTAATAAATGCTATGAAAAACAGAAAAGAGAAAGGAGATGCCAGGGATGAAAGAGTGGTGGACGGATGGTTGCAAATTTAAGTAAAGTGGTCATTGACAGCCTCTTTGAGAAGTCAGATTTGAACAAAGACCTGAAAGTCAGGAGAGAGTTGCCCAAGAAGATACCTGGGAGATGAGCATTCTGGGTAGAGGAAATAGTCCACATAAGCCCAAGGAATGGCTTGCCTAGTTGGGGTCCAGCAAGGAGCCCAGGATGTCCGTAACAGAGGGTAGGTCAATAAGGAAATGAAGAGAAGATACAGCACAGTGGAATCCAATTATACTGGACCTTGTAGACTTTTATTCTGAGACTAGAGGCTAGGTGCATGAAAATTCATGCACTGGAGGGGGGGGTTCCCTCAGCCCAGCCTGCCCCCTCTCACAGTCCGGGAGCCCTCAGGGGCAGGAGGCGACCCGGCGATCAGGGGAAGGTGACGCCCCCATCACACTTCTGCTGCTGCCACTGCTAGCAGCGCAAACCTCAGACGGCCCTGGTTACCTGAGCCTTGGGCCAGCCCTGGGCAGCTGGGCAGCCACCATCCGAGGCTTGCCTGCACCTTGGGCCAGCCCTAGATGGCTGGGCAGCCACCATCAGTGGCTTGCCTGTGCCTCGGCTGGCTCTGTTTATCTGAGCCTCAGTCAGTGGGGGGGTGTAGGAGGACCCAAGGCCCCCAGCGGGTTGAGGGGACTCCAGCAGCAGGCTCGCAGAGAGGCCGGCCACGGCTGAGGAATGGAGGATATTCTCAACGACATGAGTTATAACTTCCAATTTGTTGGTCAGGCTTCAGCTTCGGGAGAGGGAGGAAGAGAGGGATGGGCAGCTCTTTGGAGGAGCCTGGGTGAGCTGTCAGTCAGTGGGGGGTGCAGGATGACCTGAGGCCCCCAGCAGGGCTGAGGGGACTCCAGCAGCAGGCCCGCGGAGCAGCCTGCCCCACACCCACTGTGGGCGCTGCCATCTTGTGAGGGCATGATGGTCAATTTGCATATTACCTCTATTATATAGGATGATAGGAGCCATGCAAGGGCATTGAACAGAGAAGCAAGCTGATTTATGTTCTAAAAGGATGACTCTGGCTACTGTATTGGGCCCAGATTATAAGCAGGGCATGTGGAAGCAAGAATACCAGTTAGGAGGCTATTTAGAAATCCAGGTGAGAGATGGCAGTGACTTTGCTAGGGTGGGTGTGCCGCAGTTGACACATTAACAATTATAAAGATGTGTTACCTTATTTATAATAATTTGCAAGTTTGGGGATTTTTTGTTTCATTTAACAGGAAAACCTAATAATAAACTTAAGAATTGTGACAGCTCATTATCTATTTCCCCAAACCTAAGGATTTTTTTTTAATAATAAGTAAGATGCAAAGAAAAAGAAAAGGGTGAAATCTGAAGCTAGAGCATAATACATTTCCTATTCTTTTTTTTTTTTAAATATTGTCCAGGAAAGATTTTTTAAAAAATATATTTTATTGATTTTTTATAGAGAGGAAGGGAGAGGGATAGTTAGAAACATCGATGAGAGAGAAACATCAATCAGCAGCCTCCTACACACTCCCTACTGGGTATGTGCCCACAACCAAGGTACATGCCCTTGACCGGAATCGAACCCGGGACCTTTGAGTCCGCAGGCTGACGCTCTATCCACTGAGCCAAACCAGTTAGGCACATTTCCTATTCTTTATATGTAACTGGAAACATGCACATGCTGCTGGCTGCCCTCGTAGACATGAATTTGCATAACTACCATATTAGCTAGGGCAAAATGCATTTTGATGCCTACATGATTAACAACCCAGTCTTTCCTCCAATTGTGTAAAGTTGATTGTATATAAATGTGTGTGTGCACATGTGTATGATGATCACAGAGGATTTATGGAAGAATTCATCCAAACCATCAGACATTATGAACTGTTTACTCTTCTATCACAGATCTGATAAGAGTCTTTGAAATATGAAAATATTATTTGAGCCTTGGTTTCTGCTACAAATTCAAAGACCTTTTTTTGTTAAATTCAAAGTCTATTCTCAGCCAATGATTATTAATAAATGCAGATGTGCGTCAACTGATTTTTGTTGACAGAAAATGGATAGGTAGGGCTCTAAGTGATAGATTTGTTACATTAATTTGTATATATATATATATATATATATATATATATATATATATATATATATGGAAGGGAGAGGGAGAGAGAGATAGAAACATCAATAATGAGAGAGAATCATTGATCAGCTGCCTCCTGCACGCTCGTCCCCCATTTGGGATCAAGCCTGCAACCCAGGAATGTGCCCTGACCAGGAATTGAACCGTGACCTCCAGGGTTATAGCTTGACACTCAACCACTGAGCCATGCTGGCTGGGCACATTAATTTGGCCTTAGACATAATACATGGGAAATAGAGAATGTGACTCTTACTCTTAGAAGCAGTCTGCCTGAGTTGAAACTTTGACAGTTTTTATTTTTTCAGCCCAGTAGTCCTGCATTTGCCCTTTTATAATAGACTCTTCTTTGATGTCCACATACTGCTTCATCAAATATTTCAAAGCACCTAATGTACTTCCTAGTTGGG
The DNA here is from genome assembly GCF_000147115.1 of Myotis lucifugus. Taxonomy (NCBI): domain Eukaryota; kingdom Metazoa; phylum Chordata; class Mammalia; order Chiroptera; family Vespertilionidae; genus Myotis; species Myotis lucifugus. The sequence goes on along the minus strand of NW_005871090.1, from coordinate 71,544 downwards.
TATTCTACAGCTCAATATTTCTCTCAGTTTGAGTTTGGTCATCCTTCCCTAACAATGTTAAAAGTCATAGTAAAATCAGGCAGTGGTTTCCTTATATCAATTAAAACTTCACATTCTCTGCTTTGGAAAGTGTTTAGGGTATGTGTGTTGGACTATTTTCATTATCCTTGTCATACCAAAGCAGGGCTTTAAAAACAAACTGGAGATACATTGGGAATAAAACATCTAACTAGTATTGGCAAAGTTCATATAAGTCATGCACAATGACAGGTACAGGAGTAAAAGTAGAAGTAAGCCCAAAGGTTTTGGGGGCCATTCATGGTTGTGTGTACCTTTGTTTTGTTTTGTTTTGTTTCTGGTAGGTCAATGGAATTAAAGTTTGTCTCATCCTATTCCTGATCTTAAACTCAGTCCTTATGGAAAATACCCTGAACCCCACCAACACACACACTCCTTAATCCTTTCATACTTGGTGAATATTCTCTTTGGATATCTTTCCCTCCATTCAGTAGACCAATCACCAAACTCCTACATTTTTCATCCATAGGAAAGAAATAGATAAGGGAAGAAAAAGAATGCTAATGGAGTAGAAAAAAGGGGAAGGAGTCAATGGCATTCATGGGAATCTCAGTTGTAATTGTGTTGAAATCTCAAACTCACTTGCCTTGCAGGTGCCAGAAAATAGAAACCCATGAATCTATTTAGGTAATGCCAAGTAGGACTAAGGGGCAGCCACTTCTCAGCTCTAGAGATTTGTTTCCATGTTGGCTCAATCTAATAATATGATCTAATTTTCATGAGAAAACATGTTTCTTTAAATAAGAACATTTTCAACTTTTACATAACAGTGGGGTGGTTTTGTGACTTGCCAACTTGGCTAGCTGAACTACATTTCCCAGAGTTCCCTTGCTGTATGTTTCCAGTTAGAATGGGCTATAGAAGAGCCTCTCTCAAGAGCTGGAGTGCTGATGAGGGGATGGCAGCCATTGTTTAATGCACAGGTATTACTGCTGATCTACTGACTCACCCTTTTAGGGTGAAGCATAATATCTTCTGACTCCACTTCTGGGCTAGTGTGTGTGTGTGTGTGTGTGTGTGTGTGTGTGTGTGTGTTTGTGTGTGTTCAGCTCTGTGACAAAGAGTCCTAACTTCTGAAGATTATTCTAGTCACCAAGCTTACTCATGATTCTCCCTTCCAGACTGCCTGCATGAATGCCAGGATCAGCATTAGATAAGGAGATAGCCTTGTGGAGACTACAAAGCCAGCCCCCACAATTGCAGGAGCCAATTCCCTGTAACACAAACAATCTCTTACTGGTTCTGCTTCTATAGTGGAACCTGACTAGAACAGATGTTTAATTCAAATATTTTAGAAACATGTGAAAAATTTCTATTTCTGGTAATGGCTGGTTGGGTTATTTGAACCATCCTTCCCACTGAAAACAACTAAAAAAGTTGGATTTGATATTAAAACTATCTTCTTTAAAAAACATAAGAATCACAAAAATTTAAAGAATGATCAGGCCCAAACTGCAGGGACATCAAACCTAGACAGGTAATAAGCAAGAAAGCTGCTTTAGTTCTGAGGGGCTTTTGCTAATGCTGGACATTTTGAATTCATTTTTTGACAGCCTTGTAGGGTGAGGCCAAAACCCAAAGTCCTTGGCCTGTCCAAAATGAGGAATCTCACAGAAAAACGTTCTCTATAATAAGTGAGGCATACAAATTGTAGATCTGAAAATAAATAAAATAGAATATTTGGAAGTAAAATAAAATACAAAAGCAAAAATTAAAGGCCCAGTGAATGAGTTAAATAGCAGTACTGCCAAAAATTAGTGAATTAGAAAAAGGGTAAGAAAAAAAATTGTGCAAAGTGTAGCACAGAGAGACAAAAAGATGGAAAATACTGAAAAGAGTTAAGAGATAGAAAAGATGGAGTAAGAAGGTCATTTTATACATAAATAACGCTATGAAAGGAAATTTTTGGAAAATGTGATGGAAGCCAATAGCTGAGAGCTTTTTTCTGAACTAATGAAAATTAACCATGCAGTCACCTCAAACACATACTTAAACACATTACAAGAAAACAATATAAAACATAAGAAAAAATCCTAACTGCAGGCAAAGAATGGAAAATATATTATCATCAAAAGAACTACACTAAGATAAATAGTTAACTTCTCAACAAGAAGAGAAGTCAGAGGACATTAAAATGTTATCTTCCATAATAAAAAATATAACTGCCAACCTAAAATTTTTATATCCGGTTAAAGTATCATTTCAGAAAGGTAAAATAAAGACATTTTCAGACAAAAATTATAACAAAAACCCCCAAAGAGTTTACCACCAGTAGACTATATCAAAGGAACTGCTAGAGGATGTAGAAAATAATGATCCCAAATGAATAGTCTGAGACACAAGAAGGAATGTACACCCTAAAAGCTTGTGAATATGTATAAATCTAAATGAGCACTGATTGTATAACACAAAATAGTAATGTCATATGGGTTTAGAAATCTGTAGAATGAAAATCAATTTCAAGAATAAATGGAGAGGAGACAAATAGAGCTATAGCATTTCTGATATTCTAGTATTGCCCAGAAGGAAAGAAAACATGTCTAAGTTTATTTTCAAGAAAACGATGAACTACTACATATTTTTAAAAGGCAATTATTCACATTGACAGATATCAAAAGGAAATTTCTTACACAAAGAAAACAAAAATAAACCACATGATGGGTCGACAAGGACTTGACAATGAGCAAAATGTAGTCAACAGCCAGTTTACACTTTGTGGTCTAGCTTCTATGAGAAGGTCCATTGGGTGCTATCAGGGAGAATTCATATTTCCCCATCAAGTAACAAAAGATTAGAGGAGGGATGAATAAATCATGTAAGAAAGAAGCTTTTACTTAAATGCCCAAGTTAGTTTCTTTTTCCCTGAAAACTGGGAAGGCAGGATTGAAATAGCTGTATTTAGTGTTCTGTCGCAGGGCCCAAAGGTAGGTCTGACAAGAGTAACCTCACCCAGAGAGATTAGTCATGCACCCTGTTACAAAGATGTCAGAGGGGAAATGAGGGAAATCACGCTATATTCCCCTGGTGGAGGGGAAAAAACAAAAGAGCCAGGGTGATGAAATGCTCTTTGGCTATAAATGAAAATGCCTTAAAACTTCCTGGCATTCTCTCTTGCTAATGAGCTAAATTAAAACAGATAACCCGTGTTTTAAGAAGCATCAAAGACAAATTAAATGTCAGAGGAAAAGTAAATTACATATTTATCGACTGTTTTATGAGGTTATGCAGACTGTTCATTAAAAAGTCCCCTCAAAAGATGATTCTTCTTGTAACCAGGGCCTGTAGCTGCAAAGCAATCAATTTATAATGGAATATTCACAGCAGATTCAGGGCAACTCCTGATTAACGATGTTTCACCACGTTAGGATAAATCTCTTTGAAATGTAAAGAAAAAAGGCAGAATGTCCTTTTTATAATTAATCAACTCAGAGTCTAGCACAACCACAAAAAGTGTGGTTTCTTTCCACTGGCAGTTGGGTTCTTGAGTTTTTCCTACCACCTTTCATACACATAAACCCTTTACTACTGATTTTGGCAAACCTAGGTATGGAAATCCCAAGGAAACTCATTATGTCACTGAGGTGAAAGACAGTATCCATCTTTAGAACTCTGCAGCTATAGATTTCATAAGACGCACCTTGAACAAAACTGAAAACAGCATACACTCCGGGACTGAATCCAATATTTCACTGCTAGGGAATAGGCAGCTGAACATCTCTCCATAATTTAGAACTCTACTGAAAAAGAGCTGAGTATTCTCTTTTAAGAGAATTTATAACTTAATACATTTCAGTGGGACTTTATGGACAGGAATGCACAATGCAATTTTATGTCAAATTGGGGGCCAAAATATGTATCTCTTGTATATTTTACCTCTAGTGATCATCACCTTCCATTTTCCACAATGTCCTCAAAATGTATAGGGTGTCCCAAAATTCATGCAAGAAGTAATTTTGATAGAAAACACAGGTTTATAATTAAAAATTGTAAATTTTTTATTGATTCATAAAGTATACAGTATAGGGTTATGTATGGAATAGCACATCGGGTAAATGGCCTCCATGGCTTTGCTGGCACATATGCAAAGCCGTGGTCTTCATTGGTCTTCATTGTCCCTGCTCCTGGGCCATAATTGGTACTTGGTATTGCTTATCAAATTGAAGGGATTGAAATCAAAGGGCAACAGATATTAGAATCTGATTCAATAAACCAAGTAAAATTAGGCTTTTATTTTTGTTGTTGTTGTTAATGCTCATGCAAAATTCAAATCTTGCGTGAATTTTGGGACACCCTATAAATACAAAAAAAAAATAGACTTGTTGAGTCTCAGTTTTTAATGGGAAATAAAACATTATACATATGACAAAGTCCTGGTGCATGTCACAAAATGGAACATTCTAAAATAAACTTTCACATTGTGGCTGGCCAAATTTGGTCTCCCACCGAATAGGGACCAGAAGGACAGAAGTTCTTGGTCCACATGGAAATGAAATGGTTTTGATTGAAGAGCACCGTTCTATTGCAGGATGATTAAAATGTTGGGAGCTTGAGTTGATCTTTCCAGATCATAAGTGCATGGTTGAGTGAAATGTTAGAAAGTTACACTTCGAATTAATCTTCATATGGATCTTGCTCTAAATCAAGCCACATTCCTTGCCACTATAAAACTGTTATTTTTCTGCATTGGCTTTTCAAATTTTTGTTATTAAACATTTTTTTATATTTGTTTTTTTACTTTTAAAGGAGTGGTTTGGTTCCCAAAGGCTTGGGAATTTATACAGATTGTGATTGGGGTCCAGGCAAGCTCAGAAAGTAATAGGAGAAATTAGGAATGTAAAAAGTGCGTCTTCCCTGTTCAGGTGGAAGTTAGGAACACAGAACACATTGTTCCATTAGTTAAATAAGTGGATGATGAAGAAGTAAGTTCATAATATTTGACAATATGGTGAAAGAAACTGACAAATGGGAAGAAATATGATGCCATGTAGCAAAATATTAGCCATTATTGTTTTCTAGTTAGGAAATTGCTTATGCCATCTGTAAAATATTTGAAGGAGGACTCTATTCCCCTCAGCAACCTCTGGCAAAATTCAGCATGCTTTCCTCTTAATAAGAAGGTTGAAATTACCTTTAATATTACCTACTATAGTATCAACTCAATTTCCTTGCACAACATTGAGTGGTGGAACTATTCATAAATTTCAAGATGTGAGAAAACCACTCGGCCTTCACATCTTCTTGACTGAATGGAACTGACTCAGTTGTAGATACAGTTGGTCAGGTTCATTTTCTTGAGTTGCTCCTTTTTCTTTCATGTTTCCCCTTTTGATGATTTCCCTCATATCTATGTCAAGCTTTGGCAAGCCAATACTGAACGTGAAGAGGGATTATCTCAAAGTCAGTGCTATTTTATTTCTGGTCAACACCCAACAATTATAAGAGTGTGGCTGGCCACTATGCTAGCCTGGTCTTACAATTGCTGTCTTGTGCTTTGATCTTTCTCCACATGTCCTACACTTGACCTTATTGTTTTACTCCAGTATTAATTATTGCTCCTTCTTGTCACGGTCATTTCCCTTTATTAGCTATTGTGTCCTACAATATTAACAGTCATCGTTCTTATTTTATTATCAAAGTCATGGTTCCAAAGCACAACATTTTTAAGCCCTGAAGAGCACCTCTCAATAAATGCTTTACTTTGACATGGAACCAACAATCGTCAAGGGCAACCTTCAAACCTAGACACAGTAAGATGGTCATAAGAACAATTTCCTGGATGGAAAGCAAAGAGAAATCATATTGGTCCCTATTTACAGTAACAAACAAACAAACAATAGAACAAGTAAAAATTCATAGAAACACTTCAGATCTCTTTCCAAAGGGCCAAAAAAAGAAATTTTAAAATGGCTATAAATATGGTAGTAGTATACATTTTATCTATGAGTAAAGTTGTTGAAATTTTTGGACCAAAACCAAAACAAAGCAAAATAAAACTCTGTGGGAATAACAATATTTTCCAAGAAAGATTTTTTTTTAGAAATGCAAAAAGTGGCTAATGAGGTATCAACCATAAGTGAAGGGTATTATGTCAGTGTACAAAGTAATGACAAATATGAATTCAGACAGCATGGATTGCAAATGCATGTATTTGCATATATCACCTGGAATTGGTCATTGTGAAGGTGTTTTTTAAATTTTCTGTTGAACCTGGGTCTTTTGCTCCAAATATTTGAGCATTTTTTAAAGATTATTTCTAAATGAAAAGCATAGTGATTTTAAATATTTATTCTACTTTACTAATGCATAATAAATGTGAAAGGGTGGTTAAGAATATTTAAATTATTGATTAATAAAAATCATAAAAATTAGCAGCATATCTCAGTAATTATTAATTCTTGGATTTTCATTACTGTTTGAGAATCTATATTGCCCAACCTAAAACTTTAGGAGTCACACATATTAAATCAATGTCATAGGGAATAAAATTATTTAGAATCAACCACAAGAAATCTATAAGAAGTAAATTTGTGAATGGACTATATAGTGAAACAAAACTAACATTTTTCAGCTTTGCAGATTTAAAAAGTACTTTTATGAAATACCAGTACCTTTTAGAGTAGATATTTTAAGCTGCAGGTTGAAGAACAGAATAACTGAAAAGTACATTTTTCACAAAGAGAAAAATATTCCTTGATGAATCAAAACAGATGAATGTTCTAAAGCTGAGATACTTTTTCCCTAAAATATTTGATTTATAAATATTCAGTTTGCTTTAAGTTAATATTCATGAAACATTGGTTTTGACCAAATAATAAGCACAGGTAATTTTAAAGTGAGCACCAATAAACTGTTATTATAGGGAAAAAGAAGATTTATATTTTTCTGGTTTATGAGAATATTTTTTTAGAAGAAAACCAGGATGCTATTGGTACAGGAACCCTCTGCTGGACAGAGTCTGCCATTACAATATCAGTAATTTAAAGCTGAAGAGACTTAGCTAATTCATTTCTCTTAATTCTATCTTGGCAGGGAAGAGGGCAGGGTCCTTTAAAAATACTTATGTCTCAGCCACACCCCAGACCAATTAAAAGCCAATCTCCAGAGCTGGGTTCCATGCATTTGCAGTTTTTAAACCTCACAAGGTGATGATAAAGACTTCTTGAATACTACCATAAAGATTTTTTTTACCATCATTGAAAAAGATACATACATTTCCCATGCGAGATGTGATCTGAGATTGTGTGCAAGACACATGAGCTAGGGAGGTCTTATTCTAATGGAATGGAAAGAGAGTGAAATTATTGAGTGATGCTATTCAGTTCAGTTTACCTTGGGCTTTTCGTCCAGGATCTGCTGACGTATCTCCTTGTGTTTCTCTACGAGTTTTTCTTGCCTTTTACTTTGTGCCTCTTCTAACTATAAGAAAGTTACAAAGAAAATCATTATCACCTAAAAGTTCTAGTGACTGTTTTCAGAAAAATATTAAAAATTAAATGCATTGAATGACTTCATTCCCTGGTCATGAACTGCCCTTACAAGTGTAGGAGACTGTTGGTAAGCGTTGAAGGTACACAGAATGAGGGTGGAGTGGTCAACAGTTATACTATCCTTACATTTTCTTAATATTTGAAAATTTCCATAGTAACATTTTTTAAAAATTTGAAAATAAATATAATGGCCTCTGGAGCTTGTCATCTTCTCTACCAGGGTGACAACTAAGGATTCTTTGGGGAAATCTCCCATTTACAACATGTTTCAGGGCTCCTGACTTGGAAGTGATTCTTCACATCTGTCTTTACGGAGCCTTTTTGTACACAGGTTTGCAATTAAACTTGCAGGGGCATTGACTAGGGAGCCTGCGCTGTGAAGAGCGGTAAATAGATGCAACTAGGCTTGTTGTTTCCCTATGGAGGCTCACACTGTGCTTGTCAAACATTCACACATAGTTTGCAAAGGAGACAGGGATTAGCCCCGTTAAAAAGAAACAATGGGCTCAAAATGGAGTCACTTTTCCTTCGCCCCACCAAGAATGAATACTAACCTAACTGCAGTTTCAGCCTCTCCCAGTCTGTCTGGAACTTCAACCTTAGTGATGTCATCTGCCTGATAAAGCCCCCTGCCTTCCCCTGAGCAAAGGTGACCTTGCCTGTAATAACTTCCTCCTCCCATCATCTCTCCGCCTATAAAACCTTCTTCTCTATACAGCTGCTCAGAGGAACTCTCTGTTTACTAAATGGGATACTGCCTGGTTCACGAACTGCTAGAACCAATTAGACCTTTAAATCTACGCGATTGAACTTTTGTTCTTTAACAACCAACATACCCTCTTGATGTACTGCACCACCTCCTGGATGTATGACCGGATCATCTCTGTCTTTTCCCTAAAAGAAAAGGACAAAGAAATCATTATATGAACACATCCGGCATCAGAAAACAGGAGAATCTTGGACTCCCCAATGAAAATTGACAGAACTCTCAACCTTCTTATTCCTGCTTCCAGGAAGGTACAATGCACCAACTCTGGACAAAGGTCAGGTCCCCCCAAGGGCAGACTTTGTTTTCATTAAATGCTGGGAAGACTGCCTGACATTATTAGAAGTGAGTATTCAACCTTTTCCTAAGGGACACTCTTTACTCAGCCTTTATCTTCAAGGTCCTTTTCTGAACTGCTCTTTGAGTGTCCGGTTGAAAACCTTACAGAGATCTTTGGAAAGGTTAATTAGAGGAGAAATTTCACAGATGGGTCTTCATGGTTAAGAACAAAATAATCCCCAGGTAAAAGTGGGGAAGAAGGGTTCCTTCTCCTTACTCTTCCATCTGGCTTTTGTCTTTGGATTTAGCTTCTGTGATCTTCTCTTGTCTCTTTTTATCCATTTTCTTCTTTAATTCCTTCTTCTCTCTGAAGTCAAAATGGAAGTAAAAGGGAAAAAAGGCAAATGAAATGGCAGTCTGTATTGAATACATATATATACACAAGTTCATTATAATGAGAACAGAGGCTTACTTCTCACAGATTTCTTTGAGCTTCTTTAACTGATTGTTCTGACATTCTTCAGCAACATCCGTCAATTTTTGGATAAGCTGGGGAAAGAAAATGCCAGTTTGCTATATTGTTACCATAAACAAAGCACCCTCTCCCTCAAACAATAGTATCTGTAGTTAAAAAATCTCTCATTGATATTTAACAAGTTAGAATTATCAAATATCTATGATAGGTAATGAGGACATAATTTAAAACCATCATATTATCTTGGTTTGAATACAAAATTCTTCTGATCTCTTTAATTAATATATATATATATTTCAGAGAGGAAGGGGGAGGGAGAGATAGAAACATCAATGATGAAAGAGAATCATTGATCAGCTGCCTCCTGCACAACCACTACTGGGGATCAAGCCCGCAACCCGGGCATGTACCTTGACCAGGAATCGAACTGTGACCTCCTGGTTCATAGGTCGATGCTCAACCACTGAGCCATGCAAGCCGGGCTTATCTCTTTTTAATTAAGCAGGACTCCTTAGGTTACTGTGCTGGTTACTGTAGCTTGACCCAGTGCAAAGACAACAAACAGTGAGGACCCAGATTTCAATTCCCACTTTATGTGTGACCTATTTAAAGGATGATTTGGCCAAGAAAACCTATGTTTTCTTAGTTGTAAATAAAATTATGAATGCTTTTATCTTTTGGAGGTACTGTGAAGCTTGAAATGAAATGAATATGATACAAATGTGAGTTATAATTAACTGTGAATTATGATTCTAGGTTTCCAGGTATTATTCATTGTTTAATTGCTTCATGGATAACATGAGTTACCCATCTTAGAAATCAATGGTTTTGTCCTTGTGTGGGTGACTTCCAAAGAACATAATAAATTCTCTTCTGTGCTATCACGGAATTTTTAATATATCACCACAAAATTAATTATTGTATTGCCTTGAGTGTATTTTTCTTATCAAACCAAGCTTGGAGAGAATAGTGACTGTGTTTTCATATCCTCAGCCCTCCGCACAATTCCTAGCATTCAGTAGTTGCTCAATAAAAGCTTGCCAATTATATGAGCGTCATTTTGCCTTCCAATCCCTTCTCTGTCTTTATTCTATACTAGAGGCTCGGTGCACAAATTCGTGCACCAGTGGGGTCTCTCAGCCTGGCCTGCGGGATCAGGCCAAAACCGGCTCTCCAACATCCCCTGAGGAGTCCTGGATTACAAGAGGGCACAGGCCAGGCCGAGGGACCCCACCAGTGCATGATCAGGGCTGGGGAGGGACCGCAGGAGGGCTCCAGGGCATGTCTGGCCCATCTAGCTCAGTCCTGATCGGCTGGATCCCAGTGGCAAGCTAACCTACCAGTCGCAGTGTCTGCCCCCTGGTGATCATAGCGACTGGTCGGCCGGTCTACTGTCTGCCCCCTGGTGGTCAGTGCACATCATAGCAAGCAGTAGAGCAGCCTTAGCATATCATTAGCATATTATGCTTTGATTGGTTGAACGAACGACCGGACACTTAGCATATTAGGCTTTTATTATATAGGATGAATACCATAAACAACCTTCTGCCATTGCTCAGGCACAGTGGCAACTGGACCCAACCCTTCTTACTGGACACCAAATAGATGGTGTGGGCTTCTTGCAAAAGGTCCCACAGCTGTTCCCCAGAGCTGAAGTTCTCAGATGCAGCAGGGTGAGCTGAACAGTTTTATATAAGCTGCAGCTACAACTGTGATAAGGCAATATAATCATAATGCCAGTTCACTTTCATTGATAATGTATACAAGCTGGGAACAGTTTGAAGAGTTTTAAATGCAGTAACTTACTCAATTCTAAGAGTTGACCTATTGGAAAGAAGTTGGTGCTATTATATTCCTTTTAAATATGAAAACACGGACCCCAGGTGCTCTAGTGTCTGGTTTAGGGCCAAAGAGGCAGTCAGCCACGGAGCTGGGTACAAACCCAGACAATCAGGCTGTAGCCTTCACCACTTTCCCACACCACCTTTTCTACCGACTGTAGAAATTGTTTTAAAAGACCCCTTTTTATCTGAGAGAATACAAGAAGCCAAGGGAGAAAGTCTCTTATAGGATTACAATAAAAAAGCGCCTTAACATGACCATGAAATTTGCCGCACCCATCTGTGAAGTGGATTAAGTCTGAACAAATACTCACTGGGGCTTGGGCCAGTGGAAAACCCATTTGATCATCCAGAAGACATTGTCGGATCATGACTGTCACGATTAAAGATATCGTGAAATATTGCAGTGCTGTGGTGCCATTTATCAAGTTGTCTAGATGTTAAATTGGTGTGCAATGACTCTGGAAATTTCCTTGAGGATTCCTGCGATGCTGCTATTCTAGCTGAGGGTGAATACTCAGCACATCTCCTTCCCCAGGGACCTTTCTTGTCTCCCATTCTCCCCAAGGAATTACAGAGCATCATCCAGGGATCCCCAACCATGGCTGCAACATCAGAAAACGTGGGCAACTTCTTAAAAATACAGATTCCAGAGCCTGTTCCTAGGCTTATGGACTCCAAATGTCTGGGGGTGGGGGGTGGGGAGGAATCAATGTTTTCAAAATGTCCTCTGATGATTTGGACACTTTGTCAGATTTGGGGGGTTTGGGTGGCCTTGTCCACATTCTAACGACGGTTGCAGAGCTCCCAGCAGTGCTTTTGAATTCTGTGGTTTCACACTTCTGTTCCCATGTTGCCATCTCTATCATTCATTTGACTCCAATGTATTCTATCTTCTTGATTCTGCCAGCGTCTGCTCACATTCCCTTCCACCTCTTGCCATAACAACATCGGTGACCAGTCAACACAACCACTGAGCCTGAGATCTTACAGCCCTCTGCCCACTCAGGTCAGCCTTTTATTTTGATTTGGTTTTAGCCCCCACACAACAGCCAGCACCATACCTCCTCAAGGCTCCACAGCAGTTCCCCATGTCGGGTAACCCGTGGCCTTCCTCTTTGCCCCTCCCTCAGATTATCACACTGCTCTTTGCTCTTCTCAGAACTAGTTCCCACTTCTCTTGCTCCCAGAACACACACTTTAGCCTAAACTATTCAATTTAGCCACAATCCAACATTTACCAAGTGCTTACTAAACCCCAGGCACCATCCTGGAGACTGAGGCAATGTCCTGGCTTTCTAGGTCTTGCTACTCAAACTGGGTCCATGGACAAGCACCATTGGAGTTGCCAATGGTCACGTTAGAAATGCAAATTCTCAGGCCCTACCCCAGGTCAACTTGAAATTAAAATCTGTATCTTAACAAGATTCCCAGGAGATACTTGTGCAAGGTACAGGTTGAGAAGTACTGTCTAGTAGAACTCTGGATTATTGATGGAGACGATTTAGAAGAAGCCCTCTGTTATGGACTGAATGCTGGGTGTCCCCCCCTCCCACTTTCATATTGAAATCCTCACCTCCAATGTAGTGGTATTAGGAGATGGGGACTTTGGGTGGTAATTAGGTCATGAAGGTGGAGCCCTCATGTATGGGAATAGCACTCTTATAAAAGAGACCCCAGAGAGCTCCCTAGCCCCTTCAGCCACGTGAGGACACTGTGAGAAGACAGCCATCTATGAACCAGGAAGTGGCTCTCACAAGACACCAAATGTGCAGGTGCCTTAATCTTGGACTTTCAGCCTTCAGAACTGTGAGAAATAATTCTCTGTTGTTTAAGCTACTCAGTCTACGGTGATTTGTTTTAACAGCCCTAATAAGACGCCCTTCTCAAGTTCCCTCTTCTCTGCCTCAAAAGGTCTTTGGAACTTGACTTTCATTCTCTTCCTTGCCCCAAACTCAGCTTCCTCACTTGTGACACAGAGACAATGTTTCCCTCCTGGGGTTGCTGCGAAAGCTGAGAGGGAAAACACACGTGCAAGCCCAATAGACTACATCGTCGATTCTTAACTTGGTTTCCTCACCCTTCCTTCCAAGAGAAAGATTCTTGCCTGTATTTTCCATCCTGTTTTCTCCCACCTACGGCCAGACCTAATCTGCCATTTCATTTTCTCCTCTCAACCTTTCTTCTGCACCAGACGCATTCCCTTTGCATTAAAACATATTATCTTGCCCTAACTGGTTTGGCTCAGTGGATAGAGCGTCGGCCTGCTGACTGAAGGGTCCCGGGTTCAGTTCCGGTCAGGGCATGAACCTTGGTTGCGGGCATATCCCCAGTGGGGAGTGTGCAGGAGGTGGCTGATTGTTTCTCTCTCATCCATGTTTCTAACTCTCTATCCCTCTCCCTTCCTCTTCGTAAAAAATCAATAAAATATATTT
>NW_005871090.1:0-56239 GCF_000147115.1 Myotis lucifugus | reverse complement strand
GTATCCTGGCCATTTAAATTGAGAAATATTCATTCATCAACCAGTGTTTACTGAGCACCTAGGCAGCACTAGACACTGGACTAGGGTGGATGGTCCAACTTTGAAGCCACAGACAGGCCCTGTCCATGTGGAGCTGGCATTCTCTCTTTTCTTTTCAGGAGGAAAATAAATTCTTAGATCAAAAGGGCAATTATCTTAATCATTCTCTGAGATATTCTTTCATAGTTAATGAATTTTTTTATGTCTATAGCTAATCAAAATTTATAGCTTATTTGAATCTAAATGTTTCAAAGATCCTTGAATTTTCTTATTCTCGCTATGCAAAGAAATAAAGTGAAAAAGACTCCTAGTCAATGTCAATAAATTGGCTCAATGCATGTATAACATTTAAAATTATTTTTCACATTTAAATTTTGCTGAGGTAAATGTCAGCTTTTTTCGTTTTCTGGGAAATATAAATGGATCAATGTAACATACCCCATTGAATGATATTTTTGATATTCTTTTACGAGGCTATCAACTGGAAATATCTTCAAATGTTTTTTAAAAATCAAGAAATTTGATAAAAAGAGTTCTGGTTGTTTCATCTCATTTTATCAGCCTAGATGATGCTTGGGTTTTGCCATCTCTGAATTTCCTCATCAGTAAAATATAACATCTAACTCATCACTAAAATTCCTTTAATTAGTTGTAAAATTATATTATTCTATGGCTATAAGTGTTTTTAGAATTCAATAATGGTTTAAGATATCCTGAAATGATAAAAAGTAAGTATTTATGGCCATGAGACATTTATTTTATTGATAAAGGCAACTTTTATGATAAAAGTACTTACACTGAAAAGAATTCTTACATAGTTTTAAATAAAAATTTAGAATAGAGCAAAGCATTATCCCTTTATAAATCTAAATACTAATGAAGGTACTTGCAAGAGTTATTGAAAAGTTGGTGTTTTGTCACAAACAGTGCAATTATGGATTTATTTTTTAAAATATTTTTATTGATTTTTTTAGAGAGGAAGGAAGAGGGAGTGAGAAACATTGGTGTGAGAACAAGATATCAATAGGCTGCCTTCTGCACGCCCTGCCCGCGCCCCCCACTCCCCACCCAGTATCCAGCCTGCAACCCAGGCATAAACCCTGACCAGAAATAGAACTGGCAACCTCTCTGTGCATGGGCCAATGCCCAAACATCTGAGCCACACTAGCCAGGGCACAATTATAGATTTCTTGATTAAAATAGAAGAAAATGAGAAAGTGCTTACATCCGATCAAGCCCCATGAGATTGTTATATCTCATTAAATCAATTGAAGAAAATACAAACCACTAAAATTTTAGGATAAGCCTTCAGAATTCTAAAAGATGCCAAGGCCATTTAATTGAGAATGAGTAAAATAGTAATTATTACCCAGCAGTCAGATGGGAAAGTGACAATAGTACTCAAATGGGAGCTTTTCAAATAATTATGACAGGAGACATGGCTAAAAGATACATGATTTATCCTGTGGCTTATAACTAAAAAAGCAATAAATCATGGGTTTAATATTTCAACAGTCCATTTGGAAACTAGACCCAGAAGAGCTGCGCATGAAGATAAATGCCACAGCATGCCAGCTATTTTTTCCTTAATGCAAAATATATCATTTCAGCACCCTCCACTTGCCAGATGGGATGCAGTGAGGGCTGTAGTTCCAGAGGGCACAAACTAAATTATCTGACTTGTGGATTCTATTTTGGAATTTTCCTTTCAGCAGAATCTCTTCCGTTCCCTAAGCTTCTGTAAGTCGATACAAGTCAAAACTATTATTTCCTTAGCCTTTGGGGATGGTTCTGTTTACTGACCTTTTCCCCTTTAATCTCACCTAAATAGTCAACAATTAGCACATAAAAATATATTAAGACTTATATTGTGCACACACACAAGAGAAAAACCCAAGTTGAAATGTTTATTGCTTTAAGCTGAAATCCCTAATTATTATTTTGAAAGGTCAGAGATCTGGATCATTTCTGGGTTCAATGATTTAAGTAAAACTAGCATGACAGTCACAGGGAAACTTTACAGACATTGTTGTATAGACTTTTTTTATTTTACAAATAAGAATGCAGACACCTAAGTGAACGGTTTTAGCTAAAGTTTCATAACTAAAAATGGAAGTTATGTCTACTCACTCTAACTCCTGTGTGAAGTGTCCTTTGGTAAGGAATGCTGACCATGTCCCAGGCCCTGTGTTAAGTTTCATGGATAGTTTTATTGAATCTCATTTCCAAATGATGAGGGCTGTGTGTAGATGAATAATTTTTTTTAAAAGGCCCTGATTCTCCACTGCTCTCTGTATCTATGTTCTTTGCAATATAACTTGCAGGTCCCCTAAATGAGAGATTTGCCTATCTCTTGGATGTGGGCAAGTCCTATGACTAGTTTTGGTCAAAAAAGGAAGAAGAAACAAGACCTCTTTAGAGACCTCGCTCTCTTCCACTCGTTCTCATCTGGATGCCTTCCTGTGGGATGATGAGAGATGTGGATCAGTCATCTGTGCTGACCCAGCTGGTGGTCAGCCAACCTCCAGAAGTAGAGCCCCTAAGTGACTGGCAGTTGAACCAAAGACTCATAAGTGAGCTCAGCCAACACCAGAAGAACCGTCCAGTTGAGTTAAACTTCAATTGCTGCACAGAATCAAGAGCTTCAGGGGTGGGGAACCTTTTTTTCGGCCAAGGGCCATTTGGATATTTATAACATTATTCCTGGGCCATACAAACATTTATCAACTTAAAAATTAGCCTGCTATATTTGGTCAAACATTTAATTAACTCACCCCTAATGCCTTGACAGGGCCAGCACAAATGATTTGGCGGACCTTATATGGCCCTTGAGCTGGATGTTCCACATCCCTGAAAATGGTTACTGTTTTAAGCCAATAAATTTTAAGGTGTTTCTTATGCAACAATAGTGACTGATAAAGCTGGGTATAAAGTAGGTTTCAGTCCACAAATTGTACTCCTAGCCACTGTAAGCCCCTTTGGCAGGTGCACATTTAGGACATTCGGTCCACACAGAAATCCCCTTCATCAGTATGACGACCCAGAGTAGACCCTTTCAATAAATTTTAAATGGGGTGAGTGAAATTATATAAAGCATACTTTTATACTTTCTAACTTGCCCAAATTTTCCTAAAATAATAAATGAAAAGATACAGTATGAACTCTGTGGGTGAAAAAAACAGGAGACAATCCAACAGAAAAATAGGCAATGGATGTGAATAGGCAGTTTGTGGGAGAAAGGAATACAAATGGCCAATAAACACATATAAATATGCTTATTTTTTTCTCATAATTAAAGTAATGTGATTTAAAATACAATTTATAACCATGTATTTATCATTTTTAACTATACATGTAATATTTGTATATTGTCTACACTAATAAAAGAGAAACATGCAAATTGGTGTCACTCCACTATGCCCACCAGCCAATCAGAGTGAATATGCAAATTAACCCAACAAAGATGGCAGTTAATTTGCATACACAGGCAGAGCTAAGACTGAAGGCTCCAGCCGGAGTGAAGACTGAAGCCTCGCTGCGGCCGCAGGGGAAAAGCTAAGTCTCACTGCAGCCGGACCAAAGGCCTGGGTCCCGGGTGCCAGAGGAAAACCAGTGTCAGCAGCCAGAGGAAGGAAGGCCTATTGCGCGAATCTTCATGCAACAGGCTTCTAGTATACTAATAAAGGGGTAATATGCTAATTAGAACGGATAGACCTGATGTCTTCCAGACATCTTCCAGATGTCCTTCGGACAAAGCCACGGTGGCAGGGGCTGAGGCAGAAGCGGTTAGGGGCGATCAGGCAGGCAGGCAGGTGAGCAGTTAGGAGCCAGCGTTCTGGATTTGGAGAGGGATGTCCCAGATTGGAGAGGGTGCAGACTAGGCTGAGGGGCCCCCCACCCCAGCCCTGGGCATGAATTTTATGCACTGGGCCTCTAGTATAATATAAATAATATATGAATATTATATATAACATAATGTAATATATAATTTTTAACATATATGAAATATATGAAATATATGTATATATTAATATATATGTATTTTATGTAAATATACACAGCGAGAACTATATATATATATGCATATATTTGTATGTATAGGGATGGACAAAAGTAGGTTTGAAGTAGATTATATGAAAAGTAATACAGCAATTAATAAATAATACAAGTATAAATTGTGTTTGGCATACTGACAACTGCAAACCTACTTTTGCTCACACTTATATGTATGTATGTGAATATATATATATATATATATATATATGCTTATTTTTGCTCATAATTAAAGGAATGCAATTGAAGATTAATATAATTTCTAACTATAATTTATATATATAAATACCATTTCTAACTATATATACAGTTAGAAATATGTGTATATGTAAACATATATGTATACATACAATCTACATATATATGTAGCTATATACATATACATATATGTGTGTGCGTGTAAATACATATACACAGACATGAAAAGAAAAATAGCAACTCCATTAGGGTTACCCAATGATGATCAGGAAAACTGACACATAAGAATACATTTTGACAATTATTTCATTCCTTATTTCATTAATAAAATCTTTTATTTATTTGTCATTTCCTCCTTGGCAGAGAATGTAAAGTTTTGGGGGAAATTATATCGTTATTTCTCAAGACAAATGACCTTATGTTCAAGTCAGACTGTTGGAGGAAGACAGAAAACACTAGCACAACTACAGTAGCAATACTTCCTGACACTGCAATTCTTCCTGGTTCATAGACTTCAGCCGGGCAGCCACAGAAGGGAAATAATTCAATATTGGTTCCCAGACAGGCAGCAACAGCAAATGGTGCTGATAGAAATCATTAAAAGGAAGAGGATGAGCCCCCTCAGGCTGTAGCAGGATGTCAGAAAATGCAATACAGCCCTAGCCAGTTTGGCTCAGTGGATAGAGCATCGGCCTGTGGACTGAAGGTTCCCGGGTTGGATTCCGCCAAAGGGCACATCCCCGGTTTGCGGGGGGGGGGGGGGGGGGGGCGCGGGGAACTTGCACTTAAAACAATGTTTTCTGTACATTACCTCATTATTCCTTCTTATAGTTTAATGAAGTGAGGATTATTTTTATCTTTAATGGACAAATGAGGAAGTACAGCTACCCAGTGGGGGAGCATTGGCCAGAAATGATGAGATTTGAGACAAGACCTGCACTCATCACCACTCCCATCCCGATGGGTCATCTATTCACAGCTGATCAATATTCACCCAGAGCTTTCACTACCCGGAGCTTTCACTGTGAAACACCTGGACTGGCCAGAAACTGGGGAACTCAGGAGGATGGGCACTAGTGTGGGTTTGGAGCCACAAATGATTGCTTTGGGGACAGGCAGGAGGATGCATGAGAAGATCATGGGCCATTAATGTTGATGTGAAGGAAGGAAGGAAGACATGAACGGGATTAGAACATGTGGGAGACTTAAAATACAACAGAGGAGAAAAGGTGGGATGCAAAGCAAAACTAAACAAGCCTCTGCACCGAATAGAGAGTGATGACTGAGAGAAAGCAAGGAAATATTTCCTTAAAGCCATCAAGAAGGAAGAAATGAGAAAACAAAATGTCAGGCCAGGCACTGCTGAGACGGAGGAGCGGCCCATGGACATCACCACAAAATCCCCTCTCACTATGCTGAGGGTGTCAAGCCTTGAATTCTGATGCTGTGGCTGATTGAGAGTGATGGAGAAATCCTCAGGGAGATCCCCTCAGAATTTCCTCCACTTAGCAAAGTCACTTCAAAATTAAAATCTAACCCTAACTGAATGGGCAAAACTCAGGGTCAACCTTTGGCAGTTGATGAAAACAGATAAACAAGTTACAGACAATTCCTCAAGTATGTAGCTCTTCCTTGGTACAGGGGTCCTTAATTGGAGTCCACAGATCCTCATAATTTCTGTGGAAAGATTTTAGGAAGCACAGGAACTTAAATAAGGTTGAGAAACTTATGTCTTCATTTTCACTCACCTCCACCTGAAAATAACCATTTTCTTTTATTGTGAATTTAGGCCGGAAATCACAGGAGCGATTTCCATAGGATCTGTGACTTGGGCACCAATAGATACTCATCCAGCTTGATGATCAGCTGTCAGTAGTCAGCAGTTCTATTTCCCATTTCAACTAAAAGGAATTTTAGGCTCATTCTAGTCTTGTTGAGCAAAGGCAAGGGTAGATAGCTCTAAAACTGCACTTCTTCAACTTGAATGTGTAACAGGTCACCTGGGACTCCTTTTAAAATGCAAATTGTGATTTAGCAGGTGGGGCCACCTGAGTGGGGGAGAATTCACTTGAAGGAACCAGACTGCAGAGCTATTTGGATATAGAATTTTAAAGATGAAGATCCTTATGTGGGCATGTATAAAAGAATCCTTTGAAGGTATAGTCTATGTCACTTGGTGTGCATTTTACATCTCCCTGATAATATGAACAATTACTTTAAAAAGTCCCCTGGTGTTTATCAGTGTATACAGTTAGACAAACTGTTCTCACAAGTGTATTTTCATATCAATTTGTTGAGACCTCTATTATTTCATTTATTCACCTGGTAATATAACTGTTTGTAATATATGTTCTCTCAGTGTGTGGTGACCACGTCTACATCTTTATCTCCAGTGTCTACCAGAGCATTTTGTAAACATTTACTTTTTTATGAATATTTAGCAGGTAGCTTACCGATGCCATGGTTTCTTTCTAGATCCTTGAACTGTGGGTGCTGGCATTTGAAAAGCCTTAACAAAGATACATGTGTATTTAATTCCCAAAGCAATTTTGGAAGATAAAATATCTTGTTTTAATTTTTCTCATCACCCAAATACTCCTTTTTACCTGGGGCCTACTGACTTTTTAATTACACTTCCATTTGTCTAATTTAGCCTAAAAGGCCTATTCATAATTCAGAACCACAACCAAAGATAGAACCGACAGTTCTGCGTGCCTTTCACTAAAAAGATTTTCCAGCAGAAATGGAGTTGACCGAAAGTTCTGATACACACATCAGCTTGAAGGCATGACGTGTATATTGCGGATGCTCCCCAATAGCTCTCAAATAAACTTTGGTTCTAAATCCACGGTCTTTGAGCCGAACCCTCTTAACAAAGGCCCATATGTGTGTGTCCAAAGCCCCACAGTGTTTGGGGCTTTATTTGAGCTCCAAATCCACAATTTAAAAACCATTGAACTGTATACTTTAAATGAGTGAATTGCATGGTATGTGAAATAAATCTGTTAAATAAAAAAGAGAGCCCTGGCCAGTGGGCTTAGTTGGTTGGGTGTCATCCATGCATTGAAAGGTTGCCAGTTTGATTCCCGTTCAGGTCACATGCCCAGGTTGCAGCTCAATCCCTTCAATGGGGCATGCAGGAGGCAGCCAATCAATGTTTTGCTCTTACATCAATATTTCTCTCTCTCTCCCTCTCTGCTCCTCTCTCTCTAAAAATAAAATATAAAATATCTTTTTAAAAGAAGAGAAAAAGAGAGAGAGTAGCACAGTATCCAATCATCCTAATGAAGGAGTTGGCTGTGTACTCACAAGTCGATACATAGATTTGAGGTCATTATCATAACGTTGGCTTGGCATCTGAATTAGTGGAGGCACCTACACTATGGTTTAAAGCAGGAGTTCTAGTCTAGAGTCAGCAGATCAAGGTTCAAATCCCAACTGCACCACTTTCTGGTTGTGAAACCTTGGGAAAGTCACTACATTCTCGGTAAGATTTTTAATCTGCTAAATGGGCTTACAACAGTACCAAAACCCAGTGGTTACAATGAGGGTTAAATTGGGCAGTTCCTGTAAATGGCTTAGCACAGTGCATAGCCCCATGGTGGGTGCTCAATACACAGTAATTACGTTATTACTATTTTCTGGAGTACTTGGGATGCTGCGCTAGAGAAAGCCAGATGGTAATGTTTGCAGTGGGTCCCAAAGCCATTATCTCCCATTAAACTTCACTTTGACTTTCTCGGGTTTTGTCCCGGGCAATCCCTTCCCTACATCAAACTCAACTGCTACACCACCGTTCAGGTCTTAGTTTAACGGTTCATAAACAAGGGGGCCCATCAAAATCATGTGGAGCTCATAAAAGATAAATCCTGTGTCTCCAAGTGTGGTCCCTAGACCAGGAGTGTCAGCATCAGAGGCCCTTTGAGAGTTCCAATCTGTGGAATTGGGAACTCAGGCTGGGACCCAGTGATCTGCTCTAACAAGCCCTCTAGGTCCGTGGTTGGCAAACCGCAGCTCGCAAGCCACATGCGGCTCTTTGGCCCCTTCAGCATGGCTCTTCCACAAAATACCACGTGTGGGCGTGCACGTGCAGTGCGATTGAAACTTCATGGCCCATGCGCAGAAGTCGGTATTTTGTGGAAGAGCCACACTCAAGGGGCCAAAGAGCTGCATGTGGCTCACAAGCCGCAGTTTGCCGAGCTGCAGTTTGCCGACCACTGCTCTAGGTAATTCTGACGCAGGCTGAAGTTGACAACAATTGACCAAGTGGAATCTGATTTTGATTAGCTCCTCCTGTGATTTAGACCGACTCACTGGCATATTGCCATTGGGAATCAGTAATAGAACAACAGAATTGCACTTTATCCTGGCTACACCGCCCATGGATAGTCAACCTGCCAGCAGAAACTGCCTCAGAACTCTCTTACACGGACCCACCTTCAACAAGGAAATGGACAGGTCATACAAACACCTCTCAGAACCCATTCCTCCGGGGACACTAATTTCTATGAAGCTAACTCATTTGTTTTGTTTGGGGCACAAGCTTGTTTTCAAGGCTAGTTTATTGATTAATTCATTTAATTTACCTATCACCAAATATTTTTCATGTCCCTACTATGTGTCAAGGCAACAACAACAATGGAGGAAATGTCACAATTCACGAGAAAACATTTTGGAAGATAAAACTGATCATTAACAGAGATGATGGCATTTTATTTCATTGGGAGACTGAGGAATTGGGTAAACAGCACTCCATGCTTACCATTTAGTAGGCTGTATAATTGTTTTTAGTTCTTGAGAAACCCAGAGATACAATAAAAGTGAACATTTATTAGCAGCATGGTCTTAATCTTTTTAAAGTGTTTTCCAGTTCCTTGTGAGATTTCAAAACTCTCAAAAAAATATTATAACCCCCAAATAAGTCAGTGAAAATAAAAGCAATAAAACATAGCCTCATTCGGGAGCAGAGAGGAGCTTGGTAAAGATGCTGGAAGAAGGGAATTATAAAATATTAGTGTGGAGGACACTAGACATGTCCAGTTCTAAGAAATGATGATTTTCAGCTTTAAAAAACCCATGTTCTGGGTTTTTATTGTGTTTGTAAGTTAATCATGTGTTAAATCATCTGTCATAATATGGATCTGAAAAACATATCTTACCTCTCTCTATAACCTGGCATCAAAATAATATTATTGGGGAAGGAAGCAGCAGGAAGGCGCAGCCACATCTGCCACAGTCTAACTTTAATTTATTCAAAGTTTTCATCAAAAGTTTTCTATAGAAAATAGGGTTCCAGCCATACAAACATAAACCATGTTTCTTGGGCTTACCAGTTTAATATGTTCTCGCTTCTGGTATTTTTCACTATAATACTGTTCTTGTCGAAGATTAAGCAGTTGCTGTTGTTGCTTGTCCTTCAAGTCTATTAACTTCTGGGTCATTTCGGCATCCAGGGCAGCCAGATCTTGCTCAATGGTTGATGAGCCGTGGTCAGGGCTGCTGGGTTCCGATCTGCGGAGAAACAGAGCTTAACTCACAAAATATGCAGGTCACAGTACGATGGAGGGTAGGTGGTTCACCAGGGTTCCTCCTACAGAGAGCACTGTGTTTGGAAATAAATATTTCGATAATCCACCTCAAGTACAGGCTGAAGTGCCGAGGACAAGACATTTGTGACCACTCAATATGTGCCAGGCACTTTCTACACTACAAAAGGCTTTCACAACAATGCAACGAGAATGACTATCTCCAGTTAACATCTGAGGAAGCCAAGGTTCACTGAGACACTGTGCCTAAGGATACCACGAGGGGAGGATACTGCAATGCTGCTCATCTGAGGACAGACACCTGGGGGAAAGCAAGGTCTTAAGTACAGCAAAGAACCCTGGTTGGTTGCTCAGTGGTTAGAGCATTGGCCCTTAGACCAAAGGGTCATGGGTTTGATTCCAGGTCAAGAGCATGTACCTCATTTGCAGGTTCGATCCCTGGCCCCAGTTGGGGAGGAAACCAATCAGTGTCTCTCTCTCACATCAATTTTTTTTCTCTCTCTCTTTCTCCCTTCTACTCTCTAAATATCAATAGAAATAATATCCTCAGGTGAGGCTTATAAAAAACAGACAATTACAGCACAGAATCATGCATGCCAGTATCTGGACAGAAACTACCCTTATATGATCTGCTCGACACATTATGTGGAAAGCTCAGTTGAGATGATGGATATATGAATAAAAAAAAATCTAACGAACATTACATCCATTCATTGCTGAGTTATTTTCAGAAGTTTAAGGTGTATGAAGGAGGCTGGGAGGTGGCAGACATGATCAGGCCTCAGTGGCTTTGCCTTTTATAGGAGCTTTCCTGACTGTGTCCTTTGATGCTAGATGCTTAGGGACTTCCATCTGTGTGTTGAGGGAAAGTATTAGAAAATAAACAAGGGAACAAGGTTTCTGCATCTTTTGTAAAAGCAGAGTTGAAAATATCCCCCGTTGCCTAATGTTGCCTGTTTAAGATCCATGAGATGAATTCTTCTATAATTTAATACCAGGAAAATGTTTGTCTCTCTTGGAAAAGCAAGCAAGTTTCCTTTAATCAGATGAGGAGAACTGTCTAACCCATATTTCCTTTTCTCAGAAGCTAAGAGCTATATTCAATGTTTAAGGACTGAAATTGCATTAAATGGTTGGTGCTATCCAGTAGAAATACAACATGAGCCACAGTTCAATTTTTTTCTACATATGTGATCTAAAAATTTTAGTAGCTACCTTAAAGAGTAAAAAGAAATGAGTGAAATTAATTTTAATAATATATTTTATATAACCTAATACATCCCCAATATTAGCACTTCAACATGCAATTAAAAGAAAATCAATGTGGTAGGTTCATATAAAAATGAGTTATTTCATATTCTTTTCTTTTTAAATAAAGTCTTTGAAATCTGGTATTTATATTATACTTACAGCACATTTCAAATTCTATGAGCTGCTTTCCAAGGGCTCAATAGCCACTTGTAGCTAATGACTCCCGAGTTGGACAGCAGACCTAAAAAACTGGTAACCACTCAGTCTGTGTGTATGTATGTGTGTATGTTGTTTTTCTTTCTCTGCTTTTTGTAAGATTTTTACACACGTCTTCTGTAAATAACGTCAACGCTCTATTGGAAGTTTGCAGAATAAGACATAAGTAAATAAATATGTGAATAAATAAATGACTACATACATATCACTAAAATAGGAATTTAGGAGAAGTTTTAGGCCAAGCTTTACTAGAACTGTTTATGTAACTGCAGGTAAATGTTAATGCCATTAGCTTTCAGCTTCTTCCTTGAAGAAGTGACAAAAGTGAGGCAGCTCTGGTTCTAAGAAATAAAGGTTTTGCTGCTTTTTAAAACCCTAGTACTGGGTTTTGATTGTGCTTTTAAGTTAATCACATGTTAAATCTTGTTTTCACAATATGGATCCGAAAAAGGCACCTTACCTCTCTCAATAACCTGGCATCAAGATAAGATTACTCAGTAAAGAAGTGGAAGGGAGGATGTAGTACAGCCCTCCAACTCTCGCCGACAGGTAACTTACATGCTCACATGGTTCCCACATGACCACATCAGTGTCATGTGCGTGAGAATTATGTAGGTCATGTTAACTGCTGTGTCCTCCAGGCATACAGTTGGTGCTCAATAAACACCGGTTGAATAAATGTGTGAGAGATGCCTCTCCACGTCAAGTCTGGGTGCATGGAGCCGTGGGGACCCCTGGATCCAAACACTAGGGTTACCTGTGCAGGGCTTTGTGGGTTAACGATGGGGCAGCAAAGAACAAGTGAAACTTTTTTCTGTATGACAAACTGTCTCTTCAACTAGGGCAGTGATGGCGAACCTATGACACGTGTGTCAGAGGTGACACGAGAACTCATTTTTTTGGTTGATTTTTCTTTGTTAAATGGCATTTAAATATATAAAACAAATATCAAAAATATAAATCTTTGTTTTACTATGGTTGCAAATATCAAAAAATTTCTATATGTGACACGGCACCAGAGTTAAGTTAGGGTTTTTCAAAATGCTGACACGCCGAGCTCAAAAGGTCCGCCATCACTGAACTAGGGTCTAGGTACATGGAAAAATTTCATACCCACTAGGTTGGCCGCTGTATTATGGGAAGTCAGCCAGTTGATATTGGGCTCATAGGCTAGGACTCATGGATAGGACTCCCTGCATATCTATTCTCAGAATTTAGTCACATCAAGAAATTCAATCCACAAGCAAAACTGAGCTGAGGTGACAGAAAAGATACATAATGGAAGGAATGGGTGGCTTTCCATCTTGCAGTGGTTGAGGTGCAAAATACAGTACAAAACAGGAAAAAAATCCACGTAAATGTCTCTCTTCCTCATGCCATCAAACAAATCATACTCATTCAACTTACTTTTTCTTACTATCCTTCCTGGCTGTCTTTTCCAAAGCCGCTCTCCTTCTCAGGTAGTCATTCTGAATTTCATTATACTTTGTAGTGTGCTCCTTGATAAGGTCCGTGGTTTTCTTGTGGTGTCTCTTAACCAGCTCTTTCATTTCTTTGTAGTGCTTCTTTTGAAGTTTTACAAACGACTTCTGTTGCTTTAGCTCTTCAATAGTCTGCGCTTCCACTTCTGCAACGAAAGATCAGAAAAGCTAACAGACATGGAAGGACTGAAAAGACAGACGTAGAGAGGAGTAGCAACTTGTGTGTCTGATCCTAGCCAACCCGAGCTTAAGAGCAGAGCTTTGATGTCGAGCTTAAGTGGATTTCAGGGTGGCTCCATCACTTGCTAACTTTGTGTCAATGTTACCAAATTTCTCAAAGACTCAATTTATTCACTTCTAACATTTTTTTAAAGTCTGGGCTCCCTAGAAACAGACCCTAAGAGGAGCAAGCCGGTGCATGTGATTCCCAGAGGCAGGCTCTCAGGAGGAGGGGAGTGAGGGCAGCAGATAGGGAAGGGGAAGCAGTTAAAGGTGATGTGGGCGATGGAGGCTGGCTCCTGCCTGACCCAACTGGGCACTCTGGAGTGTGAATTGTACCACGGAGTCAGCCTCACCTTGAGGCAAGGGGGTCAGCATTTTGCATATTTGGGATAGTCCGTGGGGAGAGGCAGAGCCTACTAGAGCGGAAGCTTCCTTTTGGCTGAGGGCAATTTTCAAGAGCAGGGAAAGCTCTGAGCTGTTGTCAGCCATCGCTCACTGCAGCTTGAGGATGGGTCCGCCGGCCGGTAAAGGGGATCTGTGCGGGACACCAATAGCATCCGCCTTAAGGATCACAAGGCTTCCCTACTTTTCAGGATTATTGTGCTGGTGAAATAGAAGAATTGCTGCCAAGCGTTTAGCACAGTTTCTGGCAGTGTGCCTGTAGACGCTTCACTAATGATTGTTCAGGTTCTAGAGCACCCTCTGTAAAAGGCACTATCCACAGTATAGACGTGGTAGGCCTGTACATTTATCAGTGTTCCAGTATAAAGCAATGAAGTGAAGGAAAGCCCATTAATGTGCTTTTCCCAGTGGCACCATTACATGGCTACATATTTTATCCACTGCTGGGAATTCATTTACTGTGAAAGAACTTGACCTTAAGACATTCTGAATTTCATTGACATATCTGGTCAACTCTAGAAAATGCATTTAAAAATATGTTAACATTTCTGAAATTAAGATGGATCTTATAGTCAACGGAGTATAACAGTGTGCCAGCAATTTTTATCTCAGCCATCCATGAATAGTGGGTGCCTTAACGTTGACGATGTCCTAACTGCAATGAATTGCCATCTATTTGGACCTAGATTAAGTCATAGTTCACGTGTTTCCATGCTTTCTTTGATTTGAACTTTCTGCTTCTGAGAGGGGAAAAAAAGTTATCATAAATATTTAGAACTGTCAAAAGATTCAGAAATAGCATACCTATGCCATGAATAACAACAGACCTGAGTAGAAGATGAGATAGCTAGTGAATTAATGTTGAAATCAGAATACAAATTATGTTCCTAAATGCTGAGGTCTTTAAGCAATTGAAATATGCTTCCCTTTCTTATAATGTGTCTAGTCTCCTGACATTAGATTTCTTTGGATAAAGAGGCTAGTGAGAAAATCAGGTACATTTATTTAATGGTTTCCCTCAGGCCCAAATTGACTCATTAGGATTGCATAGTAACTTATTATATTAATAATTTATAGTCCCAAGGAATTGCTGCATTTTTGGTGACAGATTCAATCCCATTTCTTTAAGAACAGTGTGCAGCACATCAGCTATGGCAAGTAGCAACAGGGTTCAAGATGTTCCAACCTGTGTTTAAAAAAATTCCAGAGAAAATACTTAAAAAAAAGTCTGTGTATGAAAGGTTATAATTTGAATATGCTCTTAAGCATACAGATAATGTTCATTTATATAAAGAGTCAAATATCACTCATAAACAAGCCATCCAGAGATAATCACTGTTAGTTTATTGTACAGACCCTTGGCCTTTCTTCTATGCATTTATTTTTAAATAACACTGGAATCATGCTCTATTTACACTTCTGTCTCTTGTTGTATGTGTCAACGTGTTACCCAGGGAACTAAATCTTTAAAACATGTTTTTAAAAATACATTGTTGCCTGACTAGCGTGGCTCAGTGGTTCAGCATCAACCTATGAACCAGGAGGTCTCGGTTCCATTCCCAATCAGGGCACATGCCCTGGTTGTGGGCTCCATCCCCACTAGGGGTGTGGAGGAGTAGGTAGCTGATCAATGATTCTCTTTCATTATTGATGTTCCTATCTCTCTCTCCCTCTCCCTTCCTCTCTGAAGTAAATAAACATATATATTTTTTAAAAAATTCTTGAAGTAATTTTTTCTATGACTATTTTATGTATTATTTTGGTGAAACATAAATACATGCCTAAAAATATATAAATCGTAAAGATAAAGGCCTATACACTTTCACAAAGTGAGCATACTTCAACAACCATTACTCAGAACAGCATAAGAATATCATCAGATGCCAGAGGCCCTCTTTTTGGTTCCTTCTCCCCATCAAATATAATCCAATCCGTGTTTCCAACAGCATGAGTTAGTTTTGCTTGTTTTTGAACTTTATGTAGATGGAATCATAAAGAATGTGCTCATTCGTGTCTGGCCTCTTTTCTTCAACACAGTCCTTGTGAATTTTATGCATGTTGTGTGTGACTGTGGTTTATTTATTCCGAGAGTTGTAGCCAGGTTTAGTCTGTGACTGTAACACAATGTGTGGATCCACCCGGCTATTTACTGACATTGGGCTATATCCAGTTTGGGGCTTTTCCCAAGAGTGCTGTTTTTGGTGAGCATTTCTGTTGTATATTAGGCCGAGTATCAAACATTTTTCAGATTTTATTAAGTATGGCTAACTGTATTAAAGAAAGCTTGTGCCAATTCTAGTCCCACTAGTTTATGAAATTAACCAAATATAAAATATTTCCCAACTGAATCACAGTCCTCCAATACTGTGTATTCTGTGGTCACCAATGGATCATATTCTGTATTTCTAAACGATGGTTTACTGTTGTTACTTTGGGAGGATATGCCTTCCTATTAGCTGGGCCACATTTCCAGGGTGAAACAATTTTTAGATTCTAAAATGGATATCTTGTGAAATTATATTATTTTTATATCAATAGGATCCTATCGTCCAAGGATGGTCACTTTTCTGTGACCATAATTTTATGGTTGGGTCACAACATGAGGAACTGTATTTAAAGGGCCAGAAGGTTGAGAACCAGTGCTCTAAGTACTTACACTCTATAATATTCAGCTGCCTAATCCCTCCGGGGAAAGGGTGGTATTTACCTGTTAAAACGCTATGAATAAGATCTTCTGTTTTCGCAGGTGCCTTTCCAGGGCCTGAAATAAAAAGATAAAATAAATAGGCATTTTTAACTTTTTACATTTTATTCTTCTTATAAAACAACGATTGGCCCTTGAGACTAAATCTCTTTGTGGAGAAATTACAAATTTGGGGAGAAAATTATTCCAAAAACTTGTAAGAAATGTTCTCCTTTTGTTCCTTTGAGGCAAACATAATTAAATGTGAATCTATATGTTCCATTTATAGAGAAAAAGTATATCCCCCACTTGAAATAAAAACCAGCAACAAATTCAATTTAGGCAATGCTACTGCCACCTTTTGGCAAAATCAAGAATGACAAGGGGTCTTTTAAAAATCAAAGGCTGCCAAGTTGACACTAATCATTGTTGCAGACAAGTTCTATTGGTGGATGCCAAGATCACTGGGTAAATGTTTAAGGAGAAACAGGATAGCTGCATCATCTAAAAATATCTCCCCCAATATAGCAGTTAACTATGAAGGAGAAAACCATAACTTTCAGTGGAGAAACCTGGTAGTCATCACCTTAACCAAGTGCTCCAACACCACCAGTGAGGAGACACATCAATACCAGGTTCCCCCGACATGCTGCACTGAGAAGGGAGTGACATCACGTCTGTGATGTCCTTGCCAAACATGTAGTACTTCAACCTAATCATGAGAAAACATCAGGCTGGTCCAAATGGAGGGCTATTCTGCAAAATACCTGACCAGTACTCTTCAACAGTGTCAAGGTCATGAAAGACAGGACAGACTGAGGGACCGTCATAGGTTAAAGGAAAATAAGGAGACATGACCATTAAACACAGTGTGGGATCCTGAGTTGGAACCTGGGATGGTAATATAAAGACATCAGTGGGAAGCGGGTGAAGTTCAGACAAGGTCTATCGTTCAGTTCAGGGTGCTGAGCCAAGGTTGATTTCCTGGCCTGGGAGTCATACTATGATTCTGACAGATGTTAACATCAGAGAAGTGCAAATCATTTTTGTAATGCTGTCTGTTCCATTGAAAAAAAATTATTCTGTATGTCAATTTTTTTCAAAATATGAAATCAACCCCCCCACCCAAAAAAAATAGTCTAAATGCTCTTCTACTATCAAAAGCAAAGCACAACTGGGGAGTAGGGGAGGACAGGGGAAGGTCAAGGGAGAAAAGAGAAAAAAAGAGACATATGTAATACTCTTTGTAATACTTTAAGCAATAAAACAAAATTTAAAAAAAGCAAAGCACAAGGTTATTATCACTCACATATTTAAATGACTTATTTATATTCCAGAAGCACTCAAAAGTTTGTATTTACCATATAAAAATCTTCATTTGAAAATATCACTTCTTGTTCCTGACCAAGTCGTCTCACTGTTACTGATCTCAACAACCTTCTTGAAAGCATAGGCCCCAGTCATATCTCATACACATCTAATATGATTTGTTCTTTTCAAAACCTCATTCTCCCCCATGAGAAATACTCCTCCCCTCCCAAATAAAGAGTCTGGGCGCATTGGTGGCATGCACTGGCATGAGGAGGAAGGGAGGAGGCATGAGGCCACACTTTCATGGAAGAAAATCCCTCTCCCTTTATTCAGTTTATTGACCAATTCAACAAAAAGTTATTAAGTACATGCTATTCCCAGGCTCTTTGCAAAGGAAACATCAAACTGAAGCCTAACCTGGGAACCCTACCATATCCTGGGGAAATAGGACATGTGTACCACTGTAGTTGCCTAAAGCAGTCTCAGACAACACGTCAAAGTTAGTTGCATAAAAATCAAAGGATTTTCCTGAGAAGTGAGACATGAGTGTAGCTTTGGTAGGAGCACAGAAGTTGAAAGCAAGTATTTTAGGATCATAGGGGACTGTGCCATTCCGGACATCACCCTTCCCTGGCTATATGACCTTCGAGAAGCACCTTGTCACCCCAGAACTGCAGTTTTAGTCACTCAGACAATAGGGCAATCATGGAATCTACATTGCTAGGCAGAGACTAAGAGTTCAATGAGATAATCCACATGAAGGGTGTAGCAGAGTGCTGGGCACCTGAGGAGCGCTCAAGGTTATTGAAAAGTAAGTTGGAGCCTTGACTTGGTGAGGAAGAGCTAAGAATGAGCTTCTAAAGCATAGCTGCTTACAAGAAGTTTGTAAAACAGCCACTTTTAACTTTATGCATTTTATTCTTCCTGTAAAACAACCTTTGGCCCTTGAGTCTAAATCTGTTTAGACTGCCAGCAGACATAATCCACCACTAAATAAAGACACCAGAAACCTGGGTGATATTTTGTTGTGGCTTCATAAGTCATCAGCAGAGCCAGATAAGCACTTAGGTGTCTTTCTTGGCATTTACTCACTCATTCATTCATTCATTACTTCATTTGTTCACTCATTTATTCATTCATTCACTCATTCATTCATTCCTTTATCACACATTTCTGGATCCTTCTAAGTCCATGTGCCCTTGCTCACATGATACTGTAGGTAACTGCATCATGCTATCTCCTTTGTGGCACGAACAAACGAGAGGCTCTTTGTCAAGTTTTACAGCTCTCTTTTCTGAGGTTTTACCTGGAGCAGGTTGGCTGTGGATGGCCTGGGAGGGAGGTTTGGGTGCCAGGGATGTAGTGTGATTTACTCCATTTTCTGCTGGAGTCGTCCCGGCTTCACTCAGAGCTTCTGACGATGTTTCCCCAGGATCAGGCTAAAATGGTAAACATCCTTTCATTTCCCATATTTCTTACTGTTTTGTTATTACTTTCTTAAACTATTTGATAGCATTGTATTTGAGCTGAAATTAAAAAAAGAAATTCCTTGTCTCACTTCAAGGAATCAGTGGAAGTCAGTTCTTGTGACTTTATTTCTCCCTAGCCTTTTTCCCAAATATTCTTTCTTATGAGTTGAGTAAAATAAGCACGAAATCCTTTCACATAACACTGGAAATTATGACAGAAACCAAAGAACTAGAAATGTCAATTTTATCAATTTAATGGAGAGACTCTTAGGATCCAAGTAAACAAATTTCTAGGAAAGAAAGTTCAGAAGCTAGTATTTCAGTTGCACTGAATTTGGCTTAGACAAGTAGAGAAAAATGTGCAAAATTAACTACAGCAGAAGTGGGCTCCTGCCCTCTAGTGGCCAACCCAAAGTATTACAACATTTTTCTTCACAAGTAGACTTTTTTAAACCAAAATTTTATTTTAAAGTAATATTTATATTATTCCTATTTAAAAATTGAACAGAAGTGACTTCAAAATATGTTGTAAGTGTAATAATAAAAGGATAACTGGAAAGGCCATTTTCACAAGTTTTACAGAGGAAGAGTTGCTATTTGAAATGCTAATTGAATAAGTCTACATCCTGCCCTTTGAAAATTGAATGTGATGATCAAGTAATAAAAAAATAAGCACACAATACAATAAAAGATGATATATTGTAGAAGTGTATACCTAGAACCTGCATAATTTGTTAACCAATTTCACCCCAATAAATTCAATAAAATCAAAACAAAACTTTACAGCACTATAGAACACTAAAATGTACGGAACTTAATTGAGTGGTTAGTATGGTAAGTAAAGGGTCTTGCAAATACCAAATGTTTGACTGGGTTGTTGGAGATGCTGGGTCATGCCATCCTTGCCAAAGTCATCTAAAAACTGTAGTCCCTCCATGTAGTGGTTAGGATAACAGCATCTCTATTTGGACATCAGATGGGTAAGGGGCAAAGCCACCAGTTTTTCTGGGTTTCATCTGCAGAAATCTAGTCTATTGGAATAAGTGTGAGAAGTGAGTGTGGCTTTGTCTTTTGGCTTTGTCTTTCTCTTTGTCTTTCCCTCAAAAAAGAGCTTCTTCAAAGACATATATAATTTGTACCTTCAATTTCTATTAGCTGAATAAAATAAGATAATGTATCTGCCCCAAATTTCTAAGAGATTTGGTTCATTTCTGAAAACTATATCCTGATACATTCATCCTTAAGTGTTTAGGGATGAAATATGCCAGTATTTGCAACCTTCTTTGAAATGCATCAATATAAAATGAAATAGCCCTAGCCAGTTTGGCTCAGTGGTTAGAGTGTGGGCCTGAGGACTGAAGGGTCTCGGGTTTGATTTTGGTCAAGGGCAATACCTAGGTTGCAGACTCAATCCCCGGCCCGGGTCAGGGCGCATGTGAGAGGCAACCAATCGATATATCTCTTTCACATGGATGTTTCTTGCTCTCTATCTCTCCCCCTCCCTTCCACTCTCTCTAAAAATCAATGGAAAAAATATCCTTGGGTAAGGATTAACAACACAACAAAAACCCATGAAATAATGAGTGGATAGAGGGATGGATAGATGAATATATATGTGATAAACAAATGCATTTAATTTTTAAGTATAGAATCTAGGCAATTGCTATTTGATGTTCAGTATACAATTCTTTCCAGGTTTGTGTATGTTTGAACATTTTCCTAATAAAATATAGCACAACTTTTATGTTTTGAAGCCTATCAGGAAGAGTTAGAAGCAAAAGACAGCTTTAAGCAGATAAATAAATCCATCTCTTGAATTCAGCATTTGCAGCTTCTTGATTTACCAAGTAAAATGATTCTGGCTTTTATTGCAATTAGTACCCAGCATGTTCCTCCAGCGGTAACTGGAGCCAATTGGAACATGGAGCCAACTGATTCTTTACACAGCATGAGCCATGTCACAATATAAAGAAATAATCAGCATTCACACGGTCTCACTTTGTTGAAACATTAGTGACAGTTGTAGTTTATGTAAATATGTGTGAATTTGTATTAATGTCAGTCTCTCCCTCCAGACTGTCAGGTCTATGAGAACATCCAATTTTTCTTCTAATATATGTTCATAGGGCCCAGCATGGTGACTGACACTCAGTTGTATTAAAAAATTATATTGAATAAATAAGTGAATTAATAAATCCACATTTTCCTGCTCACATATAATCAATAGATATATTGCTAATGACAAAATCCTGTAACTAAAAACCATATAAATGTTATGTTAAAATAAGAAAAAAATTGTCTTTAAATAAATGAATCAATGAATGAAAAATAAAGATACTGCTTTACTCATAATTGCAGTTGTTTATTTAGGAGGAGATTAAAGATTAAAGGCCATAGCTCTGCTGAATATTTCATATGTCTTATATATGTTTCTGTTCCAGCCAACTTTAATTTATTAGAAATACTGTTATGGTCTCCAAAGAATTCAGCAGAAATAAACTATTGGCAGTTAGGCAGAAGTTATGGATTCCTTCAGAGAGAACGGAGACCAACGCCGCCTTTTGCATTCATCTCGTGAGAATGAATGTTTCATAGTAAGTAAGCCAAATCATTTGGCAAATACTTGTTAGAGATGCAATTCTTGGGTCTACCCCAGACCTACTGAATAGGAAACTGAAGGTGGGGCCCAGCAATCTGTGCTTTAAGAAGTCATCCAGGTGATTCTGCTACATGATAAAGTCTGAAAACCTTGCTACTCAAAATATGCTCCACAGAACAGCAGCATCGCCATCACCTGGAAGCTTGTTGGAAATGCAGAATTGTGTGTCCTGCTCCAGACCTAATATATCTGCATCTGCAATGTAACAAGACCCCCAGTTTAAAATTCGAGAAGCCCTGGTCTAAAGCAGAGTGGAAAACTTTGTCCTTGAGAGTCACACTTTTATAATCTCTATGTCATTGCGCACAGCGTGGATGACAACATTCAAGTGTCTGCATTCATCGCTGTTTTAGACAGAGGAACCGGAAGCCACTCTTGAGTCCATTGACATTTTAAAAATGGAGACTGTATATTTGTCCTGATGGGGGTCCAGATTTATCCAGGGCATCCAATGAAAATGCCTTGTAATCTCCAAAGCCACACAGAAATGAAAGGGACAGTGTTGTTACCTAAAGGCCAGCTCCTAAAAGGCAAACTCTCTCTTCCTACTTTATTGGATGCTTTCAAGTTCAGGGGCTGGGAGAAGCTATTGTTTCTATGAATTAGTATTCAGCTACATTATTATTGGAGGAGGAAGATTTTCATTTAAGGAGAATAAAAAAATGACCAATAAACCTCATCTTTGATTTTATCACCAAGTTCTTGAACCATGGACGAGACTCAGCTTATTTGCTGGAAAAATTAAATGGCCAACAAGGCCTTCCTGAGTTCATTGCTGTGCCCTTATGAGGTAATCACCTTGGATTTTTGCACCATAGGACCTTTTCTTTTCAAATAATCAAATTTCTTCGAAGGTATCCCCAAGGTACCATACACTGAATTAGGAAATAAACTATAAGCTCACTGATAAGAACAACTTTTTAAGTCTGACAACTTAAAAACTAGGCCTCTTAAAATAAACGAAATGCTAGTATTATCAAACAACTCTCCCTTTCCGGCACAAAAATGTGGAGATCACTCACACGCCTGCACTGGTATCATACACGCAGACAATAGAGGGAACTCCCGAGAACAGAAACGTTGGCCTTGAGGGCTGAGTAAGGTT
The DNA here is from genome assembly GCF_000147115.1 of Myotis lucifugus. NCBI lineage: Eukaryota > Metazoa > Chordata > Mammalia > Chiroptera > Vespertilionidae > Myotis > Myotis lucifugus. The sequence goes on along the minus strand of NW_005871090.1, from coordinate 33,604 downwards.
GGGATGTCAGGTACAGGCATAAATCAATTTTTACCTTCGCTTTACTATGTTTCACAGATGTGTTTTTTTACAAACTGAAGGCAAGATCTCTTGCCAGCAAAAAGAATTATGACCTGCTTTACTGCGATACTCACTTTGTGGTGGTCTGGAACCAAATCAACATACCTCCGAGGAATGCCTGTACTCTGTCTCAGACCATAACTTCCCCCAAGGGTGGAAATGGATGCTTGGTGACTGAATGTAGCCTCTGTAACTTGGAAGTTTAGAGCTGGGAGATAGGTATGTGTATTTTGGCCAACAGCCAGTGTATAATCTGATCAAATAGAATCTGTATACAGAAACCTAACTTATTGAAAAACCAGTTTTTATAATATCCAGTGACTTAAAGGGGGAAATCTTGACATTTGATTCAACAAAAAGTTCAGTTCAAAAGATATTACTATCAAAGGTAAAGGTCTTGTAGTCTGTGCTCAGTCATCCAGGTAACCTGCTGCAGGGGACAGGAAGTGAATGGAGGGCTAGTCCTTACTGAAGGTGACTAGAAAGCTGGTTTTGTTACTGAGGTGCATGGTGCAATGCGGTGCAGTACAGATCTTTGCTACTCTGTACAGAGTGCTCTGGAACAGCATTCTCCCATCACTTGGGCCTGTTAGTTTCTGAGCCCCAGGCCCCACTCCAGACCCACTGAGTCAGGATCAGCATTTTATCATTAAACTTCGAGAAGTGGTGGTGTAGAACATGAGTTCTGGAGCCAGATTGCTTAGATTTCAATCCCGACTCTGCTCTTTACCAGCTGTGCGGCACTGGGTGATGAAGTTAACCTCTCACTGCCTTACTTTTCCCATCTGTTAAATGGGAATAGTAGTACTTAAGACACATGGATTTTTAAAGACTTAAATATGTTGTGAAATTAAAGGGCTTAGAACAGTACCAGAAACATAGTAAGCACTCAGTAAATATTTACTTTTATTCTCCACATCTTGACATGTTTTAGCAAATATTGCATTTGGAAATTATTACCAAATAATATTTTGTAATAGATACACTAGATAGTGACTTTTGTCTCTTTACAGGCATATTTAAAAAATAAAATTTAAAAAGTGTTACTGATGTCTCATTAGGCATCTCTATAACCATGTTAAAGTATTAGGGCTGTGAAACATTTTTAGAAATTAAAAATCTCTTGGTAAAAAGCAAATGTACCTAGAAAGCATGCTAGCAGGATATACAACAAAAATTTTAACAGTATCTGCAAAATTACTGGGCCTTCTGTGTCTTTTGTTTATTATTTTTAAATGACTTTTTATTTAGAGAAATAGCTAAACATATTATAAAGCCTTTGTTATTCAGATTGGCAACTTTCTACAACTTTACTAACCCACTACCCTGAATAACAACTTTAAAATAAACCCAGCAACTGTAATCTCTATTATTCCTTAACTTCCCAAATACATATGTTAAATATATATATACACACACACACACACTAGAGGCCCGATGCACAAAAATTCATGCAAGACTAGGCCTTCCTTCCCCTGGCTGCCGGCACTGGCTTCCCTCCGGCACCCGGGACCTGGGCTGCTTCCCTCCTCTGGCTGCCTGCAGGCACCTGGGACCCGGCTGGCTTCCCTCTGGCCCCGGCTTCATCAGGAAGGATGTCTGGAATGATGTTCGGAAGAAATCTGGTCTAATTAGCATACTACCCTTTTATTATTATAGATATTTTTTCACATGATATGAAATAAATATCTATTGTCCAAAGCATGGAAGAATTTTCAATTTTCCTAGTTATTTGGTTTGCAAATTACTCTATGAAGATAACTTATTAGACTACTACAAATGTGGGAATATTTTGCAGTGCAATGAAGTCTTTAATTTTCAAATAGATATGACCTTTATAGGTACAAGTTAAAAGGATTCTACTAAAAACGTCGTTGCTGCTAAAATAGTGTCTCCAGTGCCTGCCATGTCCTAGATAAAATTTTCTTCCGAGAAAACCACAGCTCCTTATGTTCAGTGGCCTCATTCAAAGGACCGTGCATTACTGCAAGACAAGATGAAGGGCACACTGGTGCCCAGAGGTGGGAAATGACTTTTCTTTCCTACTGTTCCATGGTAAGGGCAAATGACTTTTTTCTTGAATTTCAAAAATGACTGCAATTATAGGCTTAGACATTCCAAAGGAAAAAATTTGTATTTTTTTCTCTGTTAAACCATATGGACTCTATCTGATTCAATGTCTTTAAATTATTTCTAAAACTGAAAAGGTCCAAGTTTTCTCTAAGTTTAACCAACATTATACATTTATTGAAAATCCTTTCTGATCCACCATTTTTTTTAGAGGAGAAACAAAAATAAAGTTGACCTAAACTTCTAGTGCATTTTTATATCCAGGGCTGTTTTATTTTCCCCAAATAGCTTTTTGGCAGGCGATGTCTTGCAAAGATAAGGCTTTGAAAGGACAGCAACGTGAAAGGACCCCTGCAACCTCAAGGGCCCCAGGTCTCCATTCCTTAGTGACATTTCTTTGCAATTGAGGGAGAGGGGGGTTAAGAGATCAACAGAAGGACTTGTATGTATGCATATAAGCATACCAATGGACACAAGACACTGCGGGGAGGGGGGGGGTATGTGAGGGCATGTGTGTGTGTGTGGGGGGGGTAGGGGAGGCCAGGGGAGGTCAATGGGGGAAAAAGGAGACATATGTACTACTATTTGTAATACTTTAAACAATAAAATAAAATTTAAAAAATATATAAAAAATAAAAAGAAAGAAAGAAAAATAGAGAAAGGGTTGCTCAGAGGCACCATCAGCAAAATGTCCCATTCATTATGAGACCTTTACCCCAAATGCTGCACTACATACGCCGAAGAGGCTGGTGTCTTGAAAAGTTCTCCTCAAGGAAGAGCTTACTCCTTGGAGAACCTGGCTAACAAAGAGGTAGAAGTTGATGATATAAAAAGTCTTGTTTCTAAATAGTGACAAAACGTGTAATTTCACTTGAAAATGTTTCATTCCAACTTCTATTTCTTAGAAAATAAAATATATCTAATTGAGTATAGAGACTCCTGTTTTCTAATCAGAGAAGGATGCTATGAATAGTAATTTATATCTATATTAACTGTACTTGCCTTGAATTAAATTTTATTAAGTATGGTAGTAAGCACAAGAAGGTAAGAGAGAAAAGTTTCAGAGCTTCTGGTGGATTTCTAAGGAGAGCTTCTAATTTCATACTGGTGTATAGATGAGCAAAGCAAGACATTCTGTAGTCTTACTTAATCTTTTCAAAGGCCATTGGAAAGAAAAATAACACACTCTTATCTCTGAAGAAACACCCAGATTAAAGATGTAACTATTGGCAAACATTTAAATTCTAGTTCCCAAGCAAAACATTCAATTTATAATTTAATGATAAACAGAAGCTATTTAGCCTCGCTGGGTTCTCTATAAGCAGAACTGCACACAGGGGATCTTGAGTAAATGATTTGTTGAGAGTATGCGCTCAGGAGAAAACTGTCAGGAAGTGAGGAAGGCAGGGTACACAGGGAGAGAAGATAAGTTAAAATGTGGTCTCAGCCTTAGCCTGATCCAACAAAGGTGTGTGTGCGTGGCGGGCGGGGGGCGGGGTCGCTTTTTGGGAGTGCGAATTGCAACACAGAAGTTGCCCACTCAATAGCAAGGCACCTGAGTTATTCTCCAGGATCTTTCAGTCTCTGGGCATGGACCACTCTATTCCAGGAATAACTTTCCAGGCATCTCCAGAGAAGGTGGCTCCCATCAGCCCAGGCCAGTCCTCTGGAGAAGCCTGGAGCTGTGTGGGTTTGCCGCCCACAGCTGCAGCAGCCCTGCAAAGGAGATGTGGGCAGGCCACCAACAGCATCTGCTTGAAGCTTACAAAGACACCTTCTTCAATGGGCCTGCATAGCAGTGATTGCTTACACCAAGCCCTCAAAATTCAAGCAGGGGCCTCAGGTGTTTTTTGTTTGTTTGTTTGTTTCTAGGTTTCCCTCTGCAAATGGTAAGCCTAGATGTCAGAGGCACAAGCAACTCGGAAGTATATTCATGTCTGCCATTAGGCATCATTTCCTGACAGTATAAAGTTTCCCTACAACCCCATTTATTGCAAACTGCATATAGCATTATTTATGAAACTTCCCAGTCTAACCTGAAATTTCATCCCAGAGGATGATGTATCTATTGGTCCTGCAGTGTAAACGAGAGACTGGAAAATCTTACTCATATGTGAAATATTTTCCTTTCATTTCATTTTTCTCATGTTCAGTTAACTCAACATCTTAGATTTAAAATTTATGAAATTCTATACAAAACCAAGGAAATAATCATAAATGTGCTAAAAATTTACATGATAGTCATGGAAGATCTGTTTAAAATAGAGAAGCATTCCAAATACCCAATAAGAGGGGAATGGAAATATAAATCATGGTATAGTTACATGATAGAAGACCACGAAGTTACTAAAAGTCATACCATAGAATATTTAATAACATGGAAATATTTGCATTAAGTGAAAATAAAACATGGATTGTGAGTACTATCCCATTTTATGAACGAGTATAATTGTACATAAAAACTAGCTGTATGGGATCCCATATTTAGTGTTACCGCTGGGTGGCTTGGACATTTGAATTATAGGTGATATCTTTAAGACTTTCTTTTCTCCTTTTTATTTTTAATTTTTCTATGATAAACCTATGCTTCCTTTAGAATAAGAAAAGGGCTACTTAATAGATAATATCAACTTAAGTGGATTTGCTATTAGTTACAGTTATCTAAACAGTTTTCAAGGTTTCCCCCCCACACACATAGTTATCCATTTTTCTTATCTTTTTCCCCTGAATTTATTATCTGAATATTCAAATAAAATATGAAAATAGCTATTTTTATCACTACTTTTAATATTGAGGCTATCTCCAATAATCATTAAATAATATTTTACTTTTTTAAAAACCAAAGGATCTCCAGTCTACATAGAGGCTTGATATTTTTAAACTTCACTTCTAATATTTCTAAACCCTTCCTTAATTATTCTTTACATGGTGATATGTAACTTAGAATAATATACCAACTGTTTTAGGAATACATATTTTAACACATAAATATACAATGTAATAATAATAGCAAACACCTTATGGCCCATACTACACACCAGGTATTGTTTTAAGTACCTTATGTATTGTAATAAATCACAAAAGCACTTTGAAAATCCTATACTTGAAATTGAAGATAAAAGAAAGTACTAAATGACTTGATAATCATCTTCTTTTATAAGTGCCTTAATCATCTTTAATTAACATGAAATCATCTAGAAATTTTCATATGAAGCAGCAAGATGTGTACTGTTTCATGGATCACAAAATAAGACACTGGTGGTAGCCACAGGGTACCAGAAGAGACTGAAATATGAAAAATTCAGTTAATCATCTGGTTGTTTTGTGAGGTGATGATGAACTCCATCAAGATGTTTTCCCAATGTGCTGATTTCTTCTCCTGATGTGTGGTATTATATAGGTAAAGCCAGCAATGAGGTGTGGAAATCACCCTTAATGTCATGCATAAGATTAGCACTCCCTCTCACCTCTTTCTTTACGTCTTCTTCATCTTCCAGTGTCAAAGCAGCCAGTTGCTTAGCTCTCTGCTCCATCAGATTCACATATCGAATTGGATTTGACAAAGCTTCAATCACATCTAAATAGGGAAGAGACGTTTTAGATGAAAGATCTTGGAAGTATTGATTATCCACCATCCATCCATGCATCCATCTATCCATCTACTCACCCATCCACCTACCAATTCATCATTCATTTTCCATTCTTCCATCTACCAGTATAACTACCCACTCATTCATCCAACATTTTAAAAATGAACAAGAGTTAAGACGCTTTGCTGAAACTCCAGAAAGAGAGCCCTCAATGGAGGGCAGCTCTGAGAGCCAAACACGACAGGCTCCAAATCAGGATGTCTCAATGCTCCATATTATTCAGTTTAATTTCAATTTCATCCATTCCAGGGACCTGAGTTTGGCCCAAATGATGTTTCATAAGTGGAGACATTTCACATAAAAAGCCTGTTTTCCAGATGGTTGAAACAACCAAAAGATTTGGCAATGTGGGTCTAGCTGGAGTGAATGTGGCTGCCATCTTTGGGTGGGGCACATGCTTCAAGTTTGCCACCGTCTTTTTATTTTTTTATTAATCCTCAACTGACGATATTTTCCCCCCATTGATTTTTAGAGACAGTGGAAGGGAGGGGGAGAGACACAGAGAGAAAAACATCAATGTGAGAGAGACACATCGATTGGTTGCCTCCCGCATGCACTCCGACCAGGGTGGGGATCCAGCCTGCAATGGAGGTACGTGCCCTTGACAGGAATGGAACTCCCAATTCTTCAGTCTGTGGGCCAATGCTCTAACCACTGAGAAAAACCAGCTAGGGCATGCCGCATTCTTCACTACTCCTTAGTATATTATACCCAGGCCACTTATCACTGTATATAAATTTATGATCCCTTGTTGATATCATCATAAGTTAACTTCTCTAAACTTAGGGTTCCACGCATTAAAAGAATCAGGGTTCTAAAACTGGAAAGGCAAAAATAATTACACAGATCTGTATAGACTGCTGTAGTACCAGGCAGCATGAGTTAGAAAGTGTTGGGCCCATGAGAGTACTACTACCAGTGGATAAATAGGCTCAATAGTTTATTGAAACTTGAACTAAATTAAATTAACACTTGTTCATAAAGGCTTGAGCAATTTACTTTCTAGACATAAATATAAAATAGAGGTGACTCTGAGGCCAGGACCTCCTATCTTTGTTTCCACAAAAATATGGATGAGCCGTTTGATTAGGCGGTTTACCTGCATAGGTGTCTGGAACGTAGTCTTTCACCTCTATGTAGACAAAGACAGCTGGCAGCATCAGAGGCTGGTTCCTCTCATTCCTCAGACAGATGTAGTGATAGCCTGGAGGGCGACAATAATACTGTTCATCACATATTTTCTTCACAATGTTCGTTAGCACACAGGAACATCTATGTGATAGAAGTGTTTATTTTAGGGGACTTTGGATGACAAACAGGTCACTTTTCTCACTTTAATTGCATAGCTTTAAGTGAGAAAGTATTATTTTTCTCACCAGATGGAAAAACAATGTTGATTTTGATTTTTTTCTTTCCAACCACATTTTTCCCCCAAAGAAGAGAATTCAGTGGCATTGTCGTAGATTAAATTACTGCCCCAAATTTGTCCTTTGTCCATGATTCCTTCACTTGGGGTTTTATCATATGCTCTGCTTTGGACAATGGGACCTCAGTGATGTGATGCAAGCAGAGGCTTACAATGCACTTGTATCGTCCGGCTTGCCTTTATGCATTCCAGTGGGTACCGTGAGAAGTCCTACTGTGTGTACGCTGCTCCTTCAGCCTGGGCCCCTGCATGAGCACATGTGGAATAGGCCTAACCCAGCCCACAGCCCAGAGCACAGCTATATGACTGAGCCCAGCAAACCCTGCCAACCCACAGACTGGTGTGAATGAAGATAAATATTTATAAGCCATTGAGTTTTCAGGTACTTTGTTATGCACAATTATTGTGGCAAGAATTGATTCATACATCATAGCATGCCACAAACACATGAAGCTGCCAGATTGAAATAGTCTTAGAGCCCTTGTAGAACAAAACACTAAAGCCGCAAACAGCTTCCTAAATCATTCTTTAATAATCATGTATGACAGGGATGATTTTCTTTACAACTTTGGTATAAAGCTTCTCACCACACCATCCATACCTGGCCGAATTGCTTGTACTGGCAAGATCCGGTGACCAATAAATTTTCCTCCTTCTTCATAAGCTGCTATCCTCAGACAGGCGAGTGAAGGAAGAACCACCTTCGGAGACATTAGGACACACGTGGTTATAAGAAGGAGCAACTCCAGAAAATAGAAAAGAATTAGAGAGATATTATTCATATGGGTCCTGCTTTTCCAGATCCAACTAGAAGCTTCTACCTAGCAAGTTGATAAAAAGTTAAGTTGTTGCTCTACAATTTAGATTTTCAAAAGGAGAAGGGGTATCAGAGATACCACTTTATGTTTTATCACCGTGCCCTAACTAGGAATTTGTTCAACACACAGGCCATTTGCTTTTGACATGAACATTCTCAGCGCGGAAATGACAAAAGTTCAATGTTTAAATCCAAAGGGTTAGTGCTCTTATCATTATTTGAGTATTTACTACTGTATTTTCAAAGCAAACCACTTGTATATTTTCAAAACAAAACCAAAAAATAGCTTTCAGAATAGTTTTCAAAATGAGATTGCTTTATAAATTTGTAAATTACCAACTGAGGCCCCAGAAAAATTGCTCATTTTCACCCTCAATGTAATACATGCAGAGTACACAGTTATATCCCATGTCGAGATCATTAGGCCAATGCATCCTTAAAAAATGTATTTTTGACAGCAAGAGCAAACTAACGTCTATTGACTATTTTCAATGTGCCGAAATTTTCTAAATGCTTTCAGTGTGGTAGGGGATATTTATACTAACTCTATGAAGTAGACACTATTACTAGACCTAATTATCATAAGAAATGATGGGGCACAGAGTCCTTTAATATAGACATTCTCTTTGCAGAAGACTTCCTTTGTGGATATTTTGGCCAGATAAAAGCAAAGGGTATGGTAAGAAAGCCTACACTACTTTCTATTGGACTTACTGTCATCCTTTGTGTGAAAACATGAAGATTTGCTTTTTGGTGAAGGCAGAGAGAAGGCCCAGGTGAATGTAAAAGGTTTTAACTCTATCAGACAGAACCCTGACCAGCTGCAGTGGCTAGAGAGTCTAGGGAATTTAATTAATATCCTATATAATAAAAGGCTAATATGCAAATAGACCAAATGGCAGAACGACCGGTTGCTATGATGTGCATTGATCACCCAGGGGCAGACACTCAACACAGGAGCTGCCTCTGATGGTCAGTGAGCTCCCACAGGGGAGTGTCACTCAGCCAGAAGCCGGGCTCATGGCTGGCGAGTGCAGCAGCAGTGGTGGGAGCCTCTCCTGCCTCTGCTGATGTCTGACTGCCGGCTTAGGCCCGCTCCCCTAAGGGCCTAAGCCATCTGTTGGACATCTCCTGAGGGCTCCTGGACTGCAAGAGGATGTAGGCCGGGCTGAGGGACCCCTCTGAGTGCACGAATTTCGTGCACCGGGCCTCTAGTTCTTTTATAAAGAAGTATGATCTGCCTTTCTCTCAACTATCATATTATTCCTTATTTCCCCCCTCTACTTCATTTGAGTCATAATGAAAATATATCACTTACCACTGTATTATGAGAGAATATGAATTAGATGTATATGTCATTCTGGTGTTCCAAATGAGGTATATTAGAATTAACTGATTTACAATACAGTTCTGAAACCATGAACAAGTGATTCACAGAGATCTTTACTTGTTCTCCATAGCTTTCAAAATGCCATTGCTTTATTACTGTGTAAGTTCCCAAATTAAGCCACAAAAATATTCTTCTTTTCATTTTTTTCTCAGTGTAAAACACCTAGAATGTGCAGTTCCATATCATGCCAAGGACACAAAACCAACCTTTTTGAACACAATGGGTTCTTCCTCCCAGACGGGATTTACAGCATTTCCTTGGGATGTCTTGGTCTTAAATGCTTTCCTCCTCGTGTCCACAGGCAAACCAAACATATCCACTTCCACATAAGTCCCGACTTTCTTATCAGAAAGAAACTGACCCGAAATGATCTAGAAAATAATAAAAAGTAACTCTTCATAAATGAATAATAATGATATAAGAAAATGCTTCAGGGAGGCACAAATGCTGATGGTGAATGTTGAACAATAAATAGGAGCAAGAGTACAAATATAATTCCTCTTTTGGCTAAAGAATTAGTGGGGGACTATTGAAAATGCTGGGGTTAGAGGAGTCAATAAGACAAAGTTGTATAGGAGGAAATAAATGAACAAAATTTCGATGAAATATTTGCCTTATGTACTTAAGATACATATATTAAATGAAAGATTGGTCTTTAGAGGCAACTGAATATGAAGATTTTCCTAATACTTAAAAATATTACAAGAGGAAACTTCTCATTTTAGCATAATTATAAATGAAACTAAAAGGTCATTTAAGAGTACAAATTTAAAACATAACGTAGTAGAAACTCTAGCATTTAAAAAAAATTCCTGTTGTTCATGAAATTTTACTTGAAGGAGTGGTTGTAATCCTATGGTATACTAATTCTCAAAAGTTGTTACACTTTAAATAAAAAGTCACAGTGATGACTGAAAAGACAAAAACAATAAATAGCGACTTTAACCATTAAACTCAGTTCATTATTCCTTCTAATCTCACCTGTTTAGCCATCCACACAATTGTGGGTATCCTCTGCCTAGCTGTAAAATTATCAGATACTATGGAATTAAAAGAAATTTCTAAATCACATAGTCATAAAATGTCTCCCACGTCTGCCTCTTTTTCTCACCCAATTTTCAAAGCCCGAGAGATTCTTCAGGTATCATAAAGGTGTCTTTTAAAAAAAAAATTAACTGTATTGTTGAAAGTATTACTGATATCCCTTTTTTTCCTCTCACTGACCCCTCCTCTCCACTCAGCCCCCTCCCCAGGCCTTCACAGCATTATTGTCTTCTGCTTTAACACCTGAGGGGAGCAGCAGCAAGCAAGTGCTGACAGAGCAAACCTGGCAAGTCTGGGTTGCCTGATTGACAAGCTGCCTGCTGGCCAAGACCTTTCTGAGCTCAAGTCAGTGGAACGGGACAAAATTTCCAAGACTATGACTGAGTCAGAAACCAAACACAATGGTGGCTTGAGAATGCCCATCAGTGGCCAAGCGAGGCCCAAGTCAGCTACATGCTGCTGGAGTCAAAAATTCCAAACAAGTTAGATAGAAAGTCACGAGGAAGAGGCTGTCTGAATTTCCCCTCAATGTTCTTGTGACCTTATGATGACTGATGAAAGCAGAAGTCCTTAACTCAGTGGCACCACTCTCACATTCGCATGAGTGAAAGACAATGGCCAACACCATTTGAGTGCACAAGTCCATTCTGGCACTATGAAGTCTATGTCACAGATCAAAACACAAGCACCACTGGACAGATGTGAGCTCATCTTGGTTCTAGCTGCAGGTTAAAAGCAGGACTCCAATGCAGCATGGCCATCCATTCACAGGATACTGACAGCTCCAGAACAGGGTCTCCATTCTGGACTCGGCCAGCAGCACATTTTCCTAAGACTCAACTGTTTCCCCTCAACTTACTTTCCTGTCTCTATGCCATTGTTTTATAGTTGTTTGCACTGTCACAGAAGAATTTTCAAGAAAAAAATAAATGAACAAGCCAACATGTACAAAACAAGGTGAATCAGCAAAGAAAATATTATTAGTTTGACCCAACTATAACAATTGACAAAGATTCTAAAAATACCATTTTATCAGTTATGCTTAAGAGTTTATTTTAATCAAATGACAGGAATTACACATCCTTTGCTGAAAACAATTTCCTAAAAATAAATATTATCTTGAAGCTCTAATTCTGCCAACTCTGCTCTTCAGATATATGCTATGAAATAATTTCAAAGGATATAATTGTGAGAGACTTCACTGATATTTTATTTTTAATCCTTGGTAAAGTAACAAATTTTAAAATAAAAAAAAATGGGCTCAACAAGCTTAAGGTAGATATAAATTAGTGAAACTGTTATAGGGCTTTTTTAATTATAGTTTTTCATATGCCTTTGGTTTTGGATCAATCTGAAAATTGAATTTATATCCAATAAAAAATGTTTCTTAGTTAACAGTCATCCAGTTAAAGAGGAAAAAAAAATAAGACTTTAAAATGTAAAATGAAATTTAGCTAAAATAGCCCAGAGCTTGTAGAATTCATGTAAAAAGTTCTTTATAAAAATGATTTGCCATTCATGGTATTAATTCTCACAGCTAGAAAAAAAAGGTATATCTACTGACACATCAATTTCAAAGATTGTGGCAATCATTTGAAATTCATTGTTAGGGTCAGATAAATATTTAATAAAGCAATTTTTTAATTTGATATCTGTTTTAAATCCCTGAATACTCTGATAGATTTTTAAATCCATGCTATGGTAAGTTCAGAGCTTTTATTCCATTTTGACAATTTATTGGGAATACTTTTTTTTTTCTCTGATTTTTCTCAGTATGGATATTTCTCTAGAAAAAAACCAGAAGATTTCTCCAGTAATTTTTGTGTAAATTTTACTGTGGGACATTTACACCAAAAGAAAGGGTTGGCCATGGTGTTTCTCACCAACTTGTTTTGCTGACTGAGGGTCCAATTTTTGTCCTGTTGAATGTGCAGCCGAGTCCCTTTATTTCCTGCACTTAGTGTCTCAGAATTTCTAATTCGGATTCAGGCCTTAAAAAAATGTCTGAAGGAAGTGGAGACTGTGCTAGCAACTACACTTTTAATGACTCAACTACATTTTTACACAAAATAGGTAATGTCCAAGACTTTTGATGGGGACAATTTTATAAAAGAGACGTACATACCTTAACAGACAAAGTGTTGGCTACTATCCCATCTACGATGCCTTCGGTGAATGGATCAAAATGCTTGTCAGGTCGCCTCATAAACTCTGGCTTTAATCTGTAGCCACTCTTCCCATTGTATTCATACATCCCCATATTGATCTGCATAGCCAGGTCTGCATACCAAAGACACAAACCTTACTGTGACTCTATTATCTTTGTAGAAAGAAAGTAAGATTGTATTATGGTCCACTTTTGTTCCCTTTTTTAAAAGAAATATGTATTCATTGTAGAAATGTAGAAAACACATACAAGAAAAAAAAATTGAGCTAAAATCTCCAAATCTAGAGATAAGCTACCACCAACAGATTGGTGTATATTTTGTTTTCTTACTTCAAATACAGGGTGTCCCAAAAAATGTATACACACTTTAATAGCTGATAGCTGTAGGTTATATTACATTTTGAAAATGAAATAATTTCTCTAAACACTGCCTTTATAATGTGTACACATTTTTGAGGATACCCTGTATATTTTAAATATGCAGTATGTCTATTCCATTAAATATTTGCCTGCTTTAATTTTAACAGCTATACAAAATTCTGTTGAATAGATATATTTGAATAAATGTATTCATCCAGGCCCCTTTAAAGGCACATTTATGAGTCTCTTCTAAATTGTCACCATTACATATAATGTTTTGATGAACATCATAGTGGTGAACTCTTTGAGGATATGATTAACAGTATTCTTAGGAGTGAAATTTCTGGATCAAAAGATATGCACTTTGGGAAAGATTTTAGGTAAATCTTGCTAAAATACCCTTCGGAAAGCTAAAACCACTTTAAACCTCTAATCCCTGTTTCTAAGGAAGGACCTCCCCACACCTCACCAACAGCGGCTGCTATAATTTTTCTTTTTTAATTTATGGGGAAAAGTTTCCTTTTAAATTTTGCATTTCTTTGATTACTTACCACCAATATTGAATTGCATGTTCACCTGTTTCTAATGGACAAAGATTACTGCTCAAAGTTTCCCTAACACTCTGTATGAATGTCCATACTAATTGCAATTACTGGGGTTAAAAACAACAACACATTTTAAAGTCCTAAGAAATCTGAGAAGCTGTCATTTATCCCAGATTATCTGAGCTGAAACTCATCTCTTTTGGGCTGGACAATAGAAAAGGTGATGGTAGACATACTTCATAGTTCCATGAAAAAAAGAACTTTTAGATCAGGGAAAATAAGTGAAATTTTATCTCTCATGTTATTAAGCTAGTATAATTGTGATACTAAAATTGGACAAAGTAAAAAACAAATGAAAATGATTGACTTACCATACTTGAAAAAAATTAACTCCAAAAGCCTAAAAATTATATTAGCAAATCATATGCTTTAAGAAATAATACCCAAAAAATAAGTAGAATTTATCACAGGACACAAGGATAATTACATATTAGGAGATCTATTAATATAATTTATCACATTTTCTCACAAAAGAAGAAATGAACACAATCATCCCATAACATGGAAGTCCGCGATATTTAATAACATTTAACATAAATTCATAATATACTGCTGGTCATTAGGACAAGTGTATACTCCTTTAATGTGTGAAAGAATATCTGTCTTAAAGTCACAGCCAACATCTACTCAATGGTATCACAATGGTGAAATTGCCAATAGTGTCAGGGTGAAGAGAAAGATGCACACCACTGCTATTTAATATTATTCTAGAACAATTAGTCCAAATCCTAAGAAAGGGGGAAAAGCAGATGTGATTAAATTATTGTGATTGTATATCTGAAAAACCCAATAGAATCTATTGGCAAAAGGGGAAATTATAAGAGTTTAGGAAGATTATCATTTATAAACTAAATTTACTTATTACGGAAATATATAAATATTAATTTCTAGAAACAATCTGTTAAAAATATAATGTCAAAAAAGAGATTTCATCTAAAGAAACTAGACCTCTAATAAAGACAAGTGATTCTGCTGAGGGACTTAATATAATTTTTAAATTGAAGAGAAAAACATTCTTTCAGTGATAAAAAAAATTAAGGATACATTCTTCAGATGAATTTATAAATTTTATGTGATTTAATATAAATCTCATTTTTTTTCCAGTGGGGCAGAGGAATACATAATAACAATTAACCTAATGTAAAGTTAATGTGATTTTAATAAAAACCTCTTTTTTCCCCCAGGGGCGGGGGGAAAGAAACATGATAATAATTAAACTAAATTTATTGGAAACCAGAAATCCTACTGGCAATGACAAGAAAATAACTGAAAATAGCCAGGAAGGAGAATTTCCACTTCCAGGTATTAAGCCATTTATTAAACACTACAATAATAACAGTGTGTTATTGGTTGCAGAAAGCAGACAAACTTATTAATGGAGAAGAATATAAATAGAAAAAAATGGATCTAAGTTAACAATAACAGAAAAGGGTATACCTATTAAGCTGTAATTTCAGGTCAGTATAAAAAAGGATTGATATCTTACTGAAGTTATATATAAAAATTAATTTTTGGATAGATGAAAGGGTAAAGTTAGAAATATTAAAATATGAGAGAAATGAAAGTAAATATGAATCTGATCCAGGGGAAGCTGCAATCATTAAAGTAATCCAAGACTCCATTAAAAAAAACACACCATTAAAAATCTGATCTCATCTATTTCACAAAATAAGATAACATGCCCTTTATATAAAAAGCACTGTAAGTGACAATAGGCCTGAATAGGCGACTCATAAAAGCAGAAATATAAACAGTTTTAAACCCACATATTTAAATGTTCAACCTCAATAATAATCAAAAAATGAAATTAAAACAATAATGAAATGACAATATTTTGTCTCAAATTGTATTATTATTGTTTAAGGATAACACTTAACCAAGACCTCAGATGAGCAGGAACACTTCCCGCCATACGTTGCTAGAGAAAAATTCTGGGGCAACATTTTTTGATGAAAAGTTTGGCAAAAAACTTTGGTACAAAGTTTCTTAAAACCTCACATCTTTTGACAGAGTAATTTGGTTTTAGGAACTTTGCCAAAAGAACATCAGTAGATAGACTTGAAAATTTATGTCAAGACTATTCTCAGAGCATTATTTATAGTAGAAAAAAATTCTCTAGTGTTCAGTGATAGGAAATGGGTTTTAGTGAATTGTGAAATGTGCTTAATATACAGATATTAAAATTCATGTTTCTGTATAACATTTAAATATATGTGGAATTAAGTGAAAAAGCATATACATACATAGTCAAAAAACCTTATAGATAACAAATAATAAAGTTGAGTTTTGAATCTCTGAGTTTTATTTTTTCTTTATACATCTTTGGATTTTCCAACTTTTTCTATAATAAATACATATTACTTTAAAAAGTATAAAGGTTTTTGTTTGAAAATAATGCAAGACCAGTGCAAGACCAGTAGAAAGAAACACTCATTTATAAACTATTGAAGACAATTTCTCAATTTTCAAAATTTACTTTTTTAAAATTTACTTTTCCTAGTTTCAGTCAAGTCTGGCAATTTTTTATCCTTCGGAATGGGTTTGGGGTCCTTGGAAATATGGCTTTATGACAATGGAAATGAGCAGAAACTGTGCTACTTACCCACTGTTTGGAAATTAAGGGCAACCATTTGACAGCCTGCATTCCAGAAGAGCTGAGGCATATAGTTGGATGAATCTACACGAGTTCCTTTTGGATATATCCTACTAAGCTGCATTTTGTTATATCTGGACCATCATGTTAAGTAGTGAATACAATTATAAAAATAATTAGCCAAGAATATCACCTGAGAAGCCACCTTCCATCTTTCTCCACTGGGGAAATGAAATAAATATGGATGATCTCATTGGGCTAGGGGGCAAAGTATATAAAAACCTTGCTGAACAAACAGAATAAGTGTTTATAATATAAATGTTGCATTACCTTTGCAGCCCCTTGTAGGTGAAAACTAATAGGTAGCAAACATGGCTGAGTCAAGGTCAACATGATTTTGTAGAGATTATTAAGGATAGGCCTACTGATTAAAAACACATGAGGAAGCTCAAGGGCATCAGATCATGTGAGAGGAGGATACTGTGTTTGGCTGAAGCAGATAAAAGAACTGCATGGCTATTTTTGAAATGCTTTCTGCTCATTTTCTCAGCCTTCTCTGGGAATGCTATTTGCCAAGACTGGGGTACTTTCTATGATTGATAACAAGGTAAATATAGCACAGAAGGTTTTGACCTTGTTTTGTATTTTGGGTCCTACCGTCATCAGTTTTCCACCCTGAGAACCTTTTAGTTATTGAACAATAACTACATGTTTAAAACATGATTGACTATTCCTATTACCAAGTTAGGTAGAGGTCAGTTGTTTCTGATCTTGGGCTGGGGTGTTGGGCCATTAAGTTTGCACCTTAATTCTGAAAGCTACTGGCTCTGTATAATCTATGGCAAATTATTTCACTTTGCTGAGCCTCGTTATCTCATCTATAAAATAGATTGAATAATTCCTACATCACAGGGCAATTGTAAGGATTAAATGAGGTAAGACATAATGGAAGGTCAATCTCATAGATAGTACTTAATGAACACTAATGATCATGATTTTTATAGTGTGACTATATATGGACTTTACATCTGTTCTCTCTCCTATTGATGAGTTTTAAAGGTGATTTTTTTTTTTTAGTTCTAGGACTTGCTTCATGAAATTGAGCTCACTGACACATTTAATATTACTTTTATGAAAAATATGTAAAGATCTGTTTCATTTTATTTTGGGTCATGGATAATAATAAGTAGTTTTTGTTCTCAGAAGTATCAACAAAGCCTTTAGTAGTAATATATATTTATATTCTCATATCATTATTCCAGCTATTTTTTTAAAATATGTTTTTATTGATTTTAGAGAGGAAGGGAGAGGGATAGAGAGATAGAAATACCAATGAGAGAGACATAGATAGGCTGCCTCCTACACACCCCCTACTGAGAACTGACCTGAAACCCAGGCCTGTGCCCTGACCAGTTATCGAACCAGGGACCTCTTGGTTCATGGGTTGACACTCAACCACTGAACCACACCAGCCAGGACCAACTACTTGTTTTTAAAAAATATATTTTATCGATTTTTTTTTTTTTACAGAGAGGAAGGAAGAGGGACAGAGAGTCAGAAACATCGATGAGAGAGAAACACCGATCAGCTGCCTCCTGCACAACCCCGACTGGAATCGAACCTGGGACCCTTCAGTCCACAGGCCGACACTCTATCCACTGAGCCAAACTGGTCAGGGCCCAACTACTTTTTATTGGCCATTTATTAAATGTCCAAAGATGCAAGATGCCAAGTTAGGCTTACATATATACATGCCATACTTGTATTATATCTTACATATGTTGTCCCTAACCCAAACAGAGAGCCATAAAGCTGGTATCATTATTTATGTTTTATAGGTGAGAAAGTTCAGGAAGGTCAAGCAAACTGACAAAGGACAAAGAGCTGGATCGTGAGAAATGCTTGACTCCAAGGCCAGTTCTCTTTTCCGTACGCCAGGCTGCCCTACCCAGCAGTGCCAATGAAACCTGAAACTATTTATCACACCCAGGTGACAGACTGAAGCCATTGCATGCATCCTTTTGCTTATTTAAAGCAAAAATTAAATAACCCGTGACTTCAGTTGTGCCTATTCAGTTGATATTCGTCAAATCAAGGATACTCTACAAATTCCACTGGAGACTTCGTCAGCTGCTCAAGTCCTTTGGTTTCCACGAAGGAAGACATTTCAAAACTTCTGTTTCTTTCTGAGTTAATGACAAACAAATAAAAAAGTAAGTAATAAAATTCAGAGTTATAAATTGTAACATATGAGAAGTAGGCAAATGTTCAGTGAATTTACAGCGATTAATTTTCAATGTAACTTGTATATGTATTTTTTTCAGGGAACTATTTACTATTTATCTGCTACAAAAGCTGAGTCTTGTTCGTTGTCTCTTCTAATATTTACCACCTGGGCCGCTTATGCTTATGGTTGCACAAGTCAGGGACCAGGTGGCATTAGGGTGGGGAAATTGATTTTCGTCTCGGGTAGTGTGGCAATGACAGCTATTTTGTCAAAAGGGCACAGGCCCTGGGGAAATCTCTTGTTGGAAATCCATTCAGACTGACTTCTTGGGGCCATTTCTGGGATTCACGAAAGAGACCAGGGGGTGTGTTTACTGGAGGCCACCCCTTTTATACCCGCACTGTCAGGGCCTCCGTTTGTATATGTCCTTATATCCTTTGGTTCAAACGGCTAATGTGACATTAGAATTGTGTTACTTCAAAGCAGAAGGATCCTTGGAAATTTCCCAGTCTGATGGCCTCATTTTCAGATTAGATAACAAGGTTGGGAGGTGAATGTACTAGAGGTCTCAATGTCCTCGAACACAGAGCAGCATTTTGAAAGTGAAATCCAAGCTTCTAATTAGGATGAGAGAAGCAAAACAAAGCTATCTTAGTTTGGAGAGGCTAAGAGCCTAGGAGCTTCTGTCTTCCTCCCAAGGAAAAATCAGTGTTATATGCTTTGCATCCTTAAAGCTTCATTCTTCTTCCTATGCCTTCCCCGCTCCTTTACCCATCTCCTCACCTTCCCCAATCCAATAATCTGTAAACTCTTTCTTCTCTTATTTTTACCATCAAAAGTCTCCTTTCATATGACTAATTACTTTAAGTATGACTGTTAATTGAAATTAAGTCAATTTAATAGGTGCTTTGTAAACTATGTGCGAATATTGTTTTTTAAAAGTGATAAAATAATCTAAAATACAAAGAGAAAAGAACCGGTTTGTCCATCTTGGGCTGATGCTCTTGTTACCAAGTTCTGAAGAACTTAAATGCATCATCTCCTTCTCAACTTGGCTACTTGTCTAGGAGCTTTTCCCTCATGTCACAGTAATATAAATAGGACATTTCGAAGTGGACAACTTGTGGTCAGCAGCATCAGTAATTGTAGCATCAAAGAAAATGTTGAAATCTTTATACTTAAGCTGTGTTGGAAATTAAATTCTTTATTGTAGAAACTTAGATACCATACGCCACTAAGTTAAGACTCTTTGGGCAAAATTATACAGTTACACCTGTGTGTTATGCAGAAGCTTAGATTTTGAGAGATCTGTAAATCTATCCTTTATAAGAGGCTGCTGACCTTTTGACCTGATAGCATCTTACATTTTATGCAACAATAGAGGGCAATTTCATAAAAGGACTCTTTTCTCTAGATGGAGGAAAGATGATATTTTTCTTTGCATCCACTATGAATGCATGCTTGGATAAAGGAAAAAACACAAAGTGATATGAGGCTAGTCACATGTTCTCCGTGACACATAAAACAGGCTGGACAAATGGAATGTGGATAAATTGGTTGATTTGGTTCTATTTCCAGCTATCAGGGCTGACCAGTCACTGGCTGCTTCCTCTCTGGGAAGGTGGTTTATTTCATCACTGTCACTTACACAATGGTTGCAAACAAAAACCAAATGTAAAACTCTCAATTAGCTGTATTCTGTCCAACGTCTATAGACCTAGTACGTATTTTGGAGAAACATCATGGGATACTTTCTCATATGGTTATTGAAATATATATATATGACATATATATATCACATAGACAACCCAGGCATATATTATAGACTCCACCAGCAAAAAGTAATAGTTATATTAACAGTAACAGTTTTTTGTCTAATTGCCTTCTGTTTAAAATACACTTATTACATGTCACATTAGGGTTTTTGCTCCTGGAAAACTTACTTTTTGAAATTTCAAATGACTCAAACTTGACTGGCTGAATATAGTTCACCAGGTTAGACATCTCTTCTGTAGCCATGGCCTCGCTCCCAGCAGTCCCCTGGAAGCAGGAATAAAAATAACATTCCCAGAATCAACATTATATTGCCCAGGGTTATTTTCCCAGGGCAATGCTCACGTGACCCAGGAGCACAGAAAATCATCCCTCCTCTTCTGCAGATGCTTACCATCAGTAGAAAATTCATTCCAGGGGGAAGAAAAGGCCAAGCTTCTCATTACCCACATGTGGAGTGGGCGCAGGGAGGGTTAGGGGCTGCGGCACCAGCCTCCGCAGGAGACCCTTAGACGTGCAGCAAACCAGAATCCTCATTTTACTACAGTGATTCAAATCACATGAAAGTTCGAGAAGCACTGAGCTACATCTCATCGCCATAGCAGGACGTCTAAAGTTAATACATCAAGAACTCACTGTACAACTAGAAAATGAGTATGTGGGTAGCCCCCAGATGAACTGAAGTTATTAAAAAAACAAAGATTACCTTGTGGAAGTGGGTTGGGGTGGGCAAACAGTTATTGTTTTTCTTTATGTAAACATTCCTCCTTTCCTCCCTTCTTGGTCCCTGTGCGCCTTTCAGGCAAGCCCACAGTATACTGGGGGGTTCTTAAGCCAGACTGTCTGATTTGAAATCCAAGCCTGTGCAATCTTGGGCAAGTTATTTAACTGCTCTGTGCTTCAGTTTACTTATTAAAATTAGGGTGAAATTAGTTCTGATAGCATATACGGTTTTTGTGAGTATTGAATGAGTTCATGTATAGATAAGAGTTCAGAACAGTGCTTGGCACTGAGTAAAACATCATGTTATTTTAACTACTATCAACTATTACATGTTATTTTGATAATGTTTTAAACAAAAAACTAATACTGAGTATTGGCATGAATAGAACTCTACAGGTTGATCTTACATTTTCTCCCATTTTTAGATGAGAGATACATGGAGACAAGCATTCTTTTGAAAACTCCTATAGAAATATTTAGGTT
Organism: Myotis lucifugus; assembly: GCF_000147115.1. Lineage (NCBI taxonomy): Eukaryota > Metazoa > Chordata > Mammalia > Chiroptera > Vespertilionidae > Myotis > Myotis lucifugus. Next base: position 12,216 of record NW_005871090.1, on the reverse strand, counting down.
AAATATTAATTGGAAATTACTGATTTGGAAACAAATTATCAAATTAGAAAGGTACTTTTTAAATTATTAAAAATTATTGATAAGAATTTATCAACAATTAAAATAATTCTCAGGCGGAAATACTTTATCAGACATTATAACAAACTTTCTCCTGAATATTAAGCTGCAATTTAGTAGGGAAACATAATAAGCAATGTCCAATGCATTAAACAAAATGATTGTAAGAGGAAAAATATCAGAGAAGAACAGCTTATTACTTATTTATCCATAACTGAATCGCAAAGATACAAGTACTGAGACAGGTACTTTTTAACATACTTTAAAGCAGACTCAGTATAATTTTTTTTTATGAGAACTCCTGCTAAAACAAAGTTAAAATTCCAATTCACCTAGCTCCGATTCACTTATAGGTTCTCTGCAATTAATATTTCTGATCTCATGAAGTTATGTGGGGTGCTTGATCTCATAGCTCTCTAGTGTTTTCAAAATACAACAATGGAATGAATGTCATATTTCTGGATATTTCTCCAGACCTCATGTCTTTTCTGAACCTTGGACCATTTAGCAAGCCATTTAATTGCCTCAAACACTGAAGCAGGAAGGTGCATGTCACAGATTTTGAATTCACCCTCGTGATACCCAATTTGATGGGAGGCAAATCTCAACAGCATGTTCATTTTAGAGAACTTTTTCAATGCCCCACTTACTCCTTTACTGACCCAAGTTTGCATCTTCAGGTTCCAAAGGGTAGTGAAAAAGTTTTAAAGTGAACGGTGACATTTTCCACCACTAGATGGCAGAAGGTGACCATGGACTCTCAAGAGGGAGCTGACTACACTGGCAGATTCGCTGGATGCCTCTGTGACCAGAGGGCAAGCCCTGGACACCCACCTCATCCATTGAAGACTTTTTACAGTCATCATCATCGTCATCGTCGTCACTCTCCGTATCAGCTTCCCCTGTCAAATTTCAATAACAGATCATGAAGCGAACAAACATTTACAGGTTTGAAGCACACATGCCATGTGTATTACTAAAAATTTCCTTGAAAGTTGGCCTTTCACGGTTTGTTTTATAATGATTCTTTTGGATAGTTAAATTTTATTAATCACGAGAATTATCCTAACATTTTGAATATGGACTTTTTTGGTAAATTTGTTTTGTGAATACCATTTGAAATTTATACACTCTATAACAAATGCTAAACATTTTAATCTATGTTAAAAAAATGACATCACACACAGTTAGTTTCCAATGGCACATGTGTCCTATCTTGATGTGTGCATTCTCTTTAAGGGTCTGCATCACCCTAAAACAGACAAACTATCACTTTCCATCTTTTTTTCAACCCCGACTCTTCAATGTGGTGCTTGGCCTGTGCTCCGTGACCTTGCAGTTACCTTCCCAAGGCCGTAGAGGACCTCACAGAAGAAAGGAAGGGGATAGGGGCTGGTGCAGGTGGGGCTGTGGTACCACACCTGACCACACAACCATTCTAAGGTCCAACTATATCCTATGATTTGCCTGCAGGCTTATTTGATGAATGCATTCTTGGATGTAACTTGGAAAATGATGAAATTCTGTTTAAGAGGGTAGGTAGGGTAAACTAAGTAAATACTTAAATCATTCTGCATTATGGAAATCTATCTCAGCTTCACATTTTGCCAATATGCAGTCATTCCCAATGGCTCGTTTTTCTCTCTGCAGATTTGGTGGATGATTCTGCCAGGTTAAATAATATCACCAGTGCTCTGCCCTTCAGTGGCCTGAGGTGACCTCTGAAAATGGTTCCTTATTCACTTGACCCAGATAACCCCACAAAATTATGCCAATCAAGAGGTTCAAATCTTGGTGGTCACTTTAAGAACACTCGTGAACCTGCCCAGGCCATCAAGGGTATGCAGAAGTGATGTGTGCCATTCTGTCGTTACAATGGTGTGCCCAGGTCACAAACAGTGGGGCTGGACACAGGGACAGTGATCCCCCAAAAAGTGCTGAATTTTTGCTGCACAAGCTTAAAAATGCAGAGTGATGCTGAACGTGAGGGTGCAGACCTAGAGTCTCTGGTCATTGAGCACATCCAGGTGAACAAGCTCCCAAGATGCAGCACAGAGCTCCTGGGCGGGTTAACCCACAGGAGCTCTCCCTGCCTCACTGACAGGATCCTGCTGAAAAAGAGCAGCCTGTTCCTAAACCAGAAGAGGAGGCTGCACAGAAGAAAAAGATATCCCAGAAGAAACTGAAGAAACAAAAGCGTAAGGCCTGGGAGTAAATTGAATATAAAATAAATGCTAATGAAAGTTTAGAAAATACTCTCACTAATATGAGGCATTACATTTTTCCACATCTCTGGGCTCTCATCAGACCCAGTAATAACAGTTATTTAAATAGAGTTCCAAGTACAATGTAAAGAAGGCATAGTTCTAAATTGGTTGAGTTGACTACGGCAGGTTTCACACAGTGCAATAGCATGATGATCCCCATAGATGGCAATATTGGCTCAAAAATGAGGCAACTGGATTGGCCAGTCCCTCCTGCCTTCTAAGTTAGCTGCCATACCCACGCTATATAAATGACAGTACCCACAGCGCTGTCTTCCAAGAAGCTTAGAAATGTTTTCATTTGGCTGATGAAGTTGAATCGATTACTGAATGATTGCAGTGAGCAAAACATTCATGAACTATCTTTAGTGGAAACAGAATTTTGGCTCCAGCAAGCCTTATTATTTATGGCTTATTTATTAAAGAAAGTCACATACAACCACTTTATGATGCCTATGTTGGGTTAGTTAATAAGGTAAGTCCATTATATTTTATTTTATTTTAATTATTTTTTTATTTTTATATTTTTATTGATTTCAGGGAGGAAGGAAGAGGGAGAGAGAGATAGAAAGATCCATGATGGAGAGAGAATCATGGATTGGCTGCCTACTGCCCATTCCCCACTGGGATCGAGCCCACAACCTGGGCATGTGCCCTTGGCTGGAATCGAGCCCGGGACCTTTCGGTTTGCAGGCCGACGCTCTATTCACTGAGCAAAACCGGCCAGGGCAAGTCCATTATATTTTAGATAAAAAACATATTCTACTAAAGACACATTCTTTTGGGAGGCTAACACATTTTTTTCTAATCAAATTTGTTGCCCCAAGTAACTATGTTTTGTTTTTTAATCAGAGAGGGGATTCTGTTTTGTCAACTAATTTAAAAAGTCGATTGACAGAGCCTCCTGCACAATGCTGCATGGGGCACAATATAGCAGTCATTCCAAATACTCCATCGGGTCAGAATTTGGTTGCATGGGCGGGGGAGAGGGGAGGGAGGATTTATCTTCTTTTACTCTATGAGCAGGGACCTGATTTTTCCTTATGTCTTTGGAGGGGCCTTGAAGGAATCTTGTTGGACCATGGAAAAAAATCTTATTTTACCCTAGTTTTTTAAGATAAGTATCCTGGCAAAGGGCTGAATCCTGGAAGAGGCACCTGGCCAACCACGGCCACAAGAAGCAAATTAGTTCTGAAATAAGAACCATTTCATGATTTTTCAAGTTCCTTGACTTCATAATACCAAGAACATCCATAAACCAAATTTGGTCAATTAGCAGTCCTCCTTATTCAGGGGCCTACCTGCATATTACAATGTCCAAAATTTTCCACTGGAATAAATAAGGATTGCTCAACAGACTATGGGGCTAATTTAGGAACTACCGAATTACTAACAGATTGCTGCTCTTTCTCTGTATTAAGCAATAATGTTCGGTGCCTGTGAAAATCACTATTTGTGTTATGCATCCAGTGAATAAGAGGCAGGGAGCTGGGAGTGAGGAAGGCAGATGGAAGTCAAGCACCCACATCCGAAGAAGATGCAGGTTACTCGCCAGCCCCAGGGGATGGAACTGTGCTAGGGAATAGGTGGGCTGTTAATGACATTCATCCCAAAACTTCACAAAGAACATTCTTACTGAGAACAAAAGCTGTTTTTGAAAAAAGAGTCAGAATTGCGTAATAATGTTTGAAATAAACATTCAAGAACTTAGAAAAAAGACTTTCAAAGAATTACATCATGTCTGTTGATAAGGATTTTTATCTAAAGGAAAGGAACAGACAATTAGCATGGGAAATTAGAAGAAAAGATAAATCAGAGAGTTGGCCAACGTTCTTTTCCCCTGATTGCCATTGAGTTTATATTTTAATTTTTAAAAATTATTTTAAAATCTCTTAGTTGCCATATGTAAGTATACAGAGAAGTATAGATATCATATGAATACAGTACAATGAATTTAACGAACATAAACCTGCCTGAGTGACTAGTACTCAGATCAAGAAACAAAATATGACCCGAAGCTCCCTGGGACTCCTCTCAGTCACTTCTTCACCAATAATAACCATTTCCTGACTTCCAATGACATAGGTTAGTCCTGCCTGATTTGGTACTTTATATAAATGGAATCGTGCCATACTTTTTAAAATTTGACTTCTTTTGCTCAACATTATGTTTCTGAGATTCATTCATATTAATGTGAGCAGTTGTAGCTCATAATTGCTGCACATTACTCCACAATGTGAATGGACCACGGTGTGTTTCTCTGTTGGTGAACTTGTGACTGTTCTGAATAGTGCTGTTCTAAGCACTTCCTATCCCTGCCCCTCGGTGAAGATTTATGTGCCCTTCTCTTGGGCTCAGACCTAGGGGTGGAATTCCTGGGGCATAGGGGTGCCTCCATCCAGCTTTTGTAGATACTGCCCAACAGTTTTCCAATGACAGTTAAACATTTCATTGAAGGACTTCCTAGATTCAAGCCTAAAGTTTCCTTCACTTGCCCACCCTCTACCCAGGAGGTCTTCACAATACAGTTTTCAGATCACCAAGGTTATTTTAACTAAACTTGGAATATAAATTAGACTAAATCACAAATAATTCAGAGAAAATGGGTGACCACTTAGAATTCTTTTCTCACAACCACGAAAATCTATTTCAAATTCAATTAAAAAGGAAAATTATTAATGTTAAGCATCACCTAGCACAGTGGTTCTCAACCTTCTGGCCCTTTAAATACAGTTCCTCATGTTGTGACCCAACCATAAAATTATTTTCGTTGCTACTTCATAACAGTAATGTTGCTACTGTTATGAATCGTAATGTAAATATCTGATATGCAGGATGGTCTTAGGCGACCCCTGTGAAAGGGTCATTCGACCGCCAAAGGGGTCGCGACCCACAGGTTGAGAACCGCTGACCTAGGAGCTTTGATAGATAATTTAAGTAACTTTGCCCTTTCACATTTTAATAGAGCTCTTTAAAATAGGGGTATACTGAATTGCCCAGAAGTCTCAGCATCATCAATGAGAACACATGCAGTGAACATCTTGTGCCCAGTCCTATAATTCATGCCAAGGGATTCCTGCCCTAAAGAAGCTTAAAACCATGAGGTCACTCCAAAGGTTATCTGGCTTCTGTGGTAGCCAGAATCATGGCCTCCCCAAAATGTCCATAGCCTGTGACTATGTCCTATGTCCTGGATTATCCTGTTGGGTCTGGTGTAAAGACATGAGTTATTCAAAACAGCAGACCTTTCTTGGCTGTGGTCAGAGGCAGATGACAGAAGGGTCAATGAGAGCGATATTGCTGGCTTTGATGTTGAAGGAATGGGGCCACTAGCCAATGAATGTGGGTGGCCTCTGAAAGTTGGAAAAAGCATGGACTAGGATTTCCTAGACTCTCCAGAAAAGAATGCAGCCCTGCAGCCACCTGCAGCTTAGCCCAGTGACATCGCATGGACCTTCTGACCGGAACTGGGGGATAAGACATTTGTGTAGTTTTATGCCACCTCGTTATAGCAGCAAAAGAAAGCCAATAACATTGAGATTTGAGCCCAAATGGAAATGTAAGAAGTATTTCTAGCTAGTTTTAGAGGAGCAATTCTTAAACCCATGCATAATAGGAGACAGAGAGCCCGCCTGCCCCTCACCCCCCAGCCCCTCACCTGCCAGCCCCTGGGCCCCCAGCCCCTCACCGGCTCCGGGAGACGAGGGCTCGAACACGCTGGAGGAGTCACTGCACGTGTTTGAGACTTGTTCTGAGAGTTTCTTTTTGCTGCTTCCTTCCGACGACTTGTGTGATTTCTTCTTATTTTTCACCAAAATTTTGTACATTAAATCCATAGGGCTTGGAAGAGGAACTCCAGATTCCAGCTATTTTTTTTTTAAAGAAAGAACATTCATTAAAAACCCTCCCCTTTCCTTTCAGATTCTCTCCCCAAGCCCCCAGGACAGCTCTGGATTCCAAGAGCTTCCAGGTTATGCTTTACTCCCGATAAGATAAGATGAAGATTAAGTGTGTGCTGAGCAGGGCTGGCTCAGGGCTCTTGGCTTTTTCCCATAGCAGGCACATTATAATTACCATTCTTATTTCCCCCCAGCGAATCCACATGCATCAGATCACAGAAATACACTAGTAGCTTTGGTGTGCGAACACGAAGTGCCATGAGTGTCCACAGGACCATATAAATCCAACCACTTTGACTTAGGACAGAAAAGTAGGCCTGGCCTGGACTGTCCAAGGAGGAAGCCAGTTAGAGTGTGGCGCCTGCCAGGCAGAGTTGGGAAAGACAGGCACCGGAGAACCCAATTTTCAGTGCAGTTTCAAAACAGCAAAAGCCCCTTCCTGGCGCCAGGTGGTTTAGCTGCAGCCTCCTTGGCACGGGCAGAAGCGGAGCAGGTGGCTTCAGATTTCCTTGCCGCCCTGAGGTTCAAGCCACCCTTGTTTGCAAGGCTTACTTCCGGTGTTTCAAGCTTGCACCTCTAGTGGGGAAATCAGTTTCCCCTGTGAGGGTTATTAGATGCTGCATCAGGAGCACTTATGCAAGTCCCGAGAGGGGCTATTTTTAGAAACTCCCATAAACTCCCATTTAAGCCCGTCCTGTGTTCTTTGCTTTCAACGAGCCTGGGCACTGGTATGAAAAATCGTGTAAGGATGTGGGGAGACTTGGAGAGAGGGTGGAAGAGGGAAGAGGCTACCAGAGGCTGTTTCTGCGGCTTCCCCTCCCAAAGCAGGGGTGTTGCCATGGCTACAGGACGCCTGAGTTCTACCACCCCAAGAGGAACGTTCTGGGAAGTGAGCAGCGGCCAGCAGGGACAGGCCCAGATGTCACTGTGCCACCTGTGAGGTCCCATTTTGCCAACCCTTTTCTCTCAAAGGGGTGTGATGTGGTTCCCTGGGAGGTGAATGGAGCCCTGTCCCCTCAGATGGCCTCTGTGGGCTGCGGTTGCCTGTGGGAGCCCTGCAGTCCTGAGTGGGTCACGTCTGGCAGCGAGGAAGGGGGAGGAGGACTGTGGGCAGAGGAAGAGAATGATGTCTCCCACCCTCAGTAGCACACACTACCGGTCTCCTCCCAGTCCAAAGGTTCATTGTCAAGGACATAATCTTACCAAGAAAGGTAAACATGAAAGGCATGTAAAGAAGTACCCCCCTACCTCCATCATAAATAATACATGCGTTCCCTCAGGGGTAAACATCAAAAATGCTTACTGGGTATTTTTCCAGGGGCTCCATGAGAAGGGCATCCCCGAAGATCAGCCGACAATACTCTGCCATCTTGGCCTGCTGCTTCGGGCTGCGGGAAAGGAGAGAGAGAGAAGAGGGGAGCAAGGAGGCTTACTCCAGAGGCTGGACAGGAGGCTTACTGTGTTATTAATCACAGAAAGAGGCAATTCCCTTTCTGGATCCGTGTTTATCATGCAAAATCCCTTGTTTACTACCTGCCCTATGAGAATCTGAATACCACACTCACGGTGGTATTCTCGAATGTCCCAGAGTTAGGCACTCAGTCCCTTTTGTTTAATTTCCTGATTCCAAGTCAAATGCAAGACACTTGGGGGTGGAATTTGTTCATGATTTCATGTGAATTCTTGGGTGAAATTTGTTAAACCAACAGAGAAACCTAGACTGCAAAGGAGGTTTATAAGGAGGTAAGGGAGGAGAGGGAGGAAAGGAGAGATTTGGACAGAGAGGAAGGAGACAGGGAGAGAGGGAAAGAGAGAGAGGGAGAGAGGGAAAGAGGGAGAGAGAGAGAATATATCTCAAAATGTAGAAGAAAGGACAGATGGGCAGAAGCCTTGGGGAGAGATCCTAGGAAAGACAAAGCAGCAGGCACCTTGGAGAAAGGTGTCTGCAACTCTCATGTGCATAGTAGGGAAACAAAGGTCTGTCAGCCTGACTATGTGCCTGCAGGCATCTGGTCTGATGGGAAAAGGTTGGAGACTCCAGGCTCTCAACCATTCTTGATGTGTAATGGAGAGAATAATAACTACTCCTGGAAAGGGACAACACTGCTGAGAAGATGAAGTAATGGATGCAAATGCCTTTTCAATGTTAAAGACCAGGGCAAAGGTAAGATGATTGCAGTCAGACTAGACAACTTGTGAGCCTGCGAACATAGAAACACCATTCCTATGAGAGAACATCCGTAGTCTTTCAATACTCCTGCTTCCTTTGACCTTTTGCAAAGCAATAACATTTTTCTCATTCTGTAGAATGTTAAATATCATTACAAAGGCATCCAATTCCATCGGGCTTTGTGGACCGTGATTTTGATCTACAGGCTGCCAAACTCGATTTCCAAGAGTCCTCTTTACGTGCTGCGATGTGAAGACCTTTAGCAGAACTGGGACTGAAGCAAGAAAAAGTAAGTGATAAAAAGCCTTCTTTATACAATTCCAGTTGATTTAAAATGTGATTATTTTCCTTCCCTCTTGGAAGACATGACTGTTAAGCCCGGATCATGGACTGCTTTTTCCTGGAAGGGGGGTGACTTTGGGGGTTCAAATCATATCATCATGGCCCACAGGGAAAAGCACTCCTTAGCCCCCCTTTGTAAAAAAGCATATATTTGGGGGTTCTAGTGAGTTTTCTGGGGTCCAAATATGAGCCCAAATATGGAATTGCAGGGAGAGTCAAAGAAGAGATTCACAGAACTTGCAAATCCCTACATAGCAGCCTCCCAACATCTCAACCCGCCTTCCTGGAGGCATATGACTGCATGGGACTGCATGGCCAGGCAGCCCTGAGCATACACTGTGGCATTCCTCTGCAGTTACACAGAGAGGAAAACTGCCAGTCAGAGCAGCATCCTGAAAAGCACTGGGGGTGCAACGTCTGAGAAGTTGGGGAGCAAGCAGAGATGCAGCCCATCTGGCAGGCAGCCCGGGAATCCTCAGTTCAGACACTTTTGCTCAAAGGATAACTGACCCTGAGGCTCAACCAAGCCAGCCAGCTCTGTGCCTGTAGCTCAAGCACGTCCATCTGTGCGGGCCCCGCACGGTCCAGATTGCACAAAAGAAACTGTCCAAACCCTCCATTTCACAGAATGAAGCTACTAAACATCACAGAGCTTTGCTACCCAAGTGTGGTCCATGGCCCAGCAGCATAAACAGCCCTTGGAGCTGGTTAGAAATGCAGGTTCAAGGCCTTCAAGGCAGATTCTGAATCAGAATCTCTGAGGAAGCACGGCCCAAGGTCTGTGTCTGAACAAGGCTTCTAGATCATTCTAAAGCACGCTGAAGTTTAAACCAGCTATGATTGCCCTAGCCAATTTGGCTCAGTGGTTGGACCATCAGCCTGCAGACTGAAGGGTCCCGGGTTCGAGTCCTGATCAAGGACATGTACCTTGGTTGCAGACTTGATCCCCAGCAGTGGTCGAGGCATGTGTGGGAGGTAATCAATCGATGTATCTCTCTCACATCGATGTTTCTCTCTCTGTCTCCCCCTCTCCCTTCCACTCTGTCTAAAAATTGATGGTGAGGATTAATTAAAAAAAAACCAAAAAACTCAAATACTACGATTGATTAAAATAAGTGAACAGGTGCTGAAGTAGATGATATTTTTCTTGAGTTCTGGAATTTGGAGCCCCAAGTTCCTTTGATCAGAGACCTGGAGGGAAAAGGGCTTCACAGGAATGAATGCCAGGCTTTCAGGATTTCTCAGGGAACAATAGTCTCACCAGCAGAGGGAGATGTTCCAGGTGTCCCTTACAGGTGACAGGCAGATTCCTGTGCTCTGTAAAATAGTCCTCCAGGCCCAGAGAAGGGATTTTCTGGAGCACAATCTTACACCTGATTCCACTAAAGCAGTGGTTCTCAACCTTGGCTGCACATTAGAATCACCTGGGAATCTTTTTAAATCCTGATTTCTGGGCCTCATCCTCCAAAAATTCTGTTTCTTTGTTACTAATGTTGTGGCCCCATCCCATAACAAAGAAACAGAATTTCCGGAGGATGAGGCCCAGAAATCAAGATTTTAAAAAGATTCCCAGGTGATTCTAATGTGCAGCCAAGGTTGAGAACCACTGCACAAAACAGTCACCTGAAGCTGTTAAAGCTGCAGGTGGCAGGCGTAGTCTCCAGTCCCCTGACTCACTGGGCTGGGAGTGGAGGCCTGACACCTGCATTTGTAGTACGTCTGCAGGTAATTCCAAGGCAGGTGGTTAACAGGCTGCAGTGCTTAGAGCAGAGAGCTCAGGCTTCACTCAAATCACGGGAGGCCTTAAGAAAATGAGGGTTAGAAGTCAGAGTCTGGGGTGGGGCCTGAGACTGCATTTCATTCAAGCTCCCAGTGATGCCTACAGTGCTGGTCCACGGATCAACCGCACTTTGTACAGCAAAGATCTACGTCTGACCTTGACTTTCTACAAACCTGCCTCAAAATCAACAGAGAAGGAGAGGACAAGAGGTAGGTATCCAAGAAAAAAGTAAAGCGCCCTATTTGGTAACCAGGCAATTCACAAGCTCACACCTGACAGGAAACTGAAGCAGAACAGAGGGCAAACTGAATAGAAAAGGACCGTGGAAAACAAACCAGCTTTAATTGCAGGTCGGAACTGCAGAAATAGCATTGAGAGTATCGACAGTGGCTACCATGGAGATGAAGTAAGAGGAAAATATTCACATACACATTTTTGAGCTTCAGACCATCTAGACATGTTAAAATACCTGCAGTGTTTTAATAAAGTGTAGGCACCTGGCAAAGTGGTCAGTTTTCTGACCGAGAAACGTGCCTCATTTCATGGGGTCAGTCCTCTACATTGAACTAAACCAGCTCCTTCTCTGTAGATGAGGCATCGACAGTGCATGGGAATTAAAAGCCCGGGCCAAAGCTCCCACTGTCCGTGGCTGAACCATGGCTAGATGTTACTTCCTTAGATTTCAGTGTAGAATTCTTCTGTGAAAGTGCTAGCTCACAAATTAGGTGGAGCATGGGAGTGAACTAGGACTTTTCCAAGTCTTATTTCTAGAAATTTGAAGTCAGGAATGGGGGTGTGGCTCAGGAATCTGCATTTTGTGGGTTTCTGAAGGTAGCAGGTGGACCAGGAGAAGTTGCCAGCAACTGGTGGCAGATTCCCCTCTGCCATCCATGAATAGGTGACTGCAGATATTTGGAGAGAAAACCAGAACATTCTGTGAGTTTTATTTTTCCCAGTAAGTTTGCTTTGGCTCACAGGAGCTGGGACCAGAGATCTGCAGCCTGTTACCTGCAGGAGGGTAACATGGTTCACTAGAGACAGCACATAGACCTCAGACGTCTTTGGTGGCTGTGTCCCTGGGCCTCTGTGTTGAGAAGGATTCTGAGGTTACATTTAGGTTTAGTGGGAACTTGTGCTTCAGCTGATGAATGATGCCTGGCTCCCGGTTCAGCAATGAGGTGAGGTGGCCCACGTGTCAAGCAGAGGGTTTTACCAGCAAAGGGAAAGCTTATCAGATTTCTTAGGGTGCATGACAGTCCTCCCAGGAAAGGACTGTGGTTGAGCGATTTTGCTATGTGCAGCTCAAGGACAACAGGATTATGAAGCAAACAACTTCCTCCCACAACAGAAGTCAGTATCTTCGTATTTCACGGCCATTAGATTATCTCAGTGGTTGGAGATAAACAGCAGGACATCCAGGGGTTGTTTTCCTGTTTTCTTTTGTTACTCGTGAATTATTCATAAACGTTTAATAGCTAAATTTCTCATGTTTTAAACCAGAAAGAACAATATTATGGCATTATCGTTTTTGCTTTTGTGTGCAACACAGGCTTAGCTTTCATGCCCTTTGGGCTCTCCATATGACGGGTGTTAAAAGATGGCAAAAAATGTCCTGTGGTTAAGGGTACAACTACAGAAATGTGAACATTTGCAGGCAGGTGCCTTGTGGATGCTCTCATGGTCTTCATTTGATGTTTTCAAGGT